>NW_019730099.1:0-43864 GCF_002891405.2 Cryptotermes secundus | reverse complement strand
ATATATCGCATCCCTTGTAGTTAGCTGGATGTGCTCCTCCGCACAAAGTAAATTTTGTACGAAGGAAAAACAATGCTTCACATGCGGGGAAGCAAAATATGAAGGGTGTTGAATAAAAAATGCATAAATTGTAACGGGGACCACAGAGCAAACAGCGAGCGATGCCCAATTATTAGAAAACAGAAAGAAATCAATCAAATCATGGCTCATAGAAATGTCAGATGTTTTGAAGCATGAAAAATTGTAGAAAAATGGTCTAGCCATGCTTTCCATTTAGGTGTTGGAAGCCATGAGGGTATGCTGAACCAAATATGAGGAACTTCCCCTTCTCAAAATGCCAAGAAGACGACGGGAGTGAGATAATATTGAGAAAAGCGAAAACAATAAAGTCCTGAGCCAAATGATTGGCTGGAATCAGAGAGAAGACAATGGAAGATGAACATGGATAACAACAGGACTCAAATATCTGAACCAAGTTCAAACAAGACTGAGCAAAGGAACAAGTCTAAAGACCAGGCAGTGGTAGAGAAAACTTTAGACGACTTGGAGTCCACTGAGATGGAGGATGAAATCAAGAATTAACCAATTTAGTGATAAACTTTGGAGATGTTAAAGCAATGGTCAGACACCTATGGAAAGCCGTCGAGCTTCACAGTCACAATAAAATTTAACGTAAATCAACCAATTAAGATAGTTCAGTGGAACTGTTGGAGCCTAAGAAGCAAGTTCCCCGAATTCCAACAGAGGAGCCAAAACATAAATGTCCTAATGCTATCAGAGACCTGGCTTGGTGAAGCAGATAGTTCAGTGGAACTGTAGGAGCCTAAGTACCCGAATTCCAACAGAGAAGCCAAAACATAGATGTCATGTTATCAGAGACCTGGTTTGGTGAAGCAGATAGTTCAATGGAACTGAAGGAGCCTAAGAAGCAAGTTCCCCGAATTCCAACAGAGGAGCCAAAACATAATGTCATAATGTTATCAGAGACCTGGTTTGGTGATGCAGAAAGTGTACACCTGAAAGGGTTTGACGTGATGAGAAAAGAAAGGAACGAATTGGCAGGGGTGAGGTTGTCATTTTTCTAAATAACAAACTGAAATATTCGCATATGAATGGTTTGTGTGATGGTGATGGCAAAATTGAAGCGTGTGCAATTGAACTATATATGGGCCAAGATAAAATATTAATCATGTCATATTATGAGCAGCAACACAAAATCGAGCTGAGAGGATGGAAAAAATTCTTCACAAAATCAAAGGAAAATTCTTGATTGGCGGAGACTTCAATGGATATCATCATTCGTGGGGTAATTAGAAAAATTGTAAAACTGGCAACAACCTGTACCACTGCATCACCGGATTGGAAATGACGGCTCTGCCACACATATCTCTGATGTTGCAGGATCCAAGGCAGCCCTCGAGCTAACTTCTGTGGACCCAAGATCAGCACTGTTATACACCTGGAAGCTTGGTACAGGCCCTTGGAATAGCGAACATTATCCAGTTCTCATCGAGTATAATGGCAAAACAGAGCCAGGGAAAGGCAGCAAAAAGGTTTCTGCTTTACCGTGTCTCACAGTGTTGTTGCTTGCAGATTTACTTATACTTTTTCTTCAACCCTGAAGATGGGGGCGATACGTTCCTCCGAAACGTCGGTTAACACCACATATACACGGCGCCAAATCCCAGAAGACTGCTTTCTTCAAAAGGTTTCTAGATTGCACAGTAAACACACTGATTGGACTGTCTTCACAGAAAGAGTTAAAGAAAAAATCATGGAAGTCAAAACGCATGGTGGATGGAACAGAGAGAGGGATGTAAAGGAAAGGTATGATAATTTAATCCAGATAATAAAGGAAAATTAGCAGAGACCACTCCTAAAAGAAAAAACCAGAACAACCTCGAAAATGTAGGACAAGGAAAAATAGGAAACAGAGAAAAACAATCAGAATGTTTATGATGGAACAGAGAATGCGATAAGGCAATCAGAATCAGAAAAGCTAAATTGCTTAAGTGGAAGTACTGAAAAATTAAGGGGATATTTTTGGAATACAAAAGGGCAGCAATTATCACAAAAACAGACAGAGACATCAAACAAGAGCACTGGAAAACTTTCTGCGATGGAATAAATCAATTCTCTGCATTTGCTTCTAGATCAACCTCCTTACAAATGTTACAGAAACTGTGCTTTTGTATATAATATCTATAGATTTAGATCAGCATAGACCAACAACTGATGTGTCCCGTCTAATTTGAGTCCCACCTGATATTCCTGGATATTCCTAATGGAATATTCTAAAGCAAAGCTGAAAAGCAGTGGAGATAAAGAGTCTCCTTGTTTTAGACCATTTTGGATAGGAAATTTATCAGGCAAATAGTTACCTACACGGACTTTACTATATGTTTCGTTTGAACACATTTTAATCAGCCAAACTAGTTTCATTGGTACTCCAAACTCTGTCAGAATATTGTACAATACTTCCCTCATAACTAAATCATAGGTTTTAATGAAATTGTGAATAGCTGGTGTACTGTCTCATTGCACTCCTTTTTTCTATCCAGTGTCTGAGGAATGTAAACAATCTGATCAGTAGTTGATCTTTTATGTCAAAACTCAGACTGATTATTTGTCTTCTGCCTTTTGTACAAAATACTGCTGATTGAAATGAAATAATCTCTGCAATTTTGCCAATATGTTTGTACATATGTCTCTTTACATTATGGAAATATGTAGATTAAGTTTAGGGTGCTGAGTTCAGTATTTGGACACTAGAGGGGTGAAGAGTAGGAGGCTGGAGGAAACTGCATAATGAGGTGCTCCATTTCTCACCAAACTTAATGGAATTATCTTGACAGGGTTGATACGGTGGGCTGGACATGCAGCAAATATGGGATAGGTGTACGTACAGTTTTTCTGTAGTAACACCTGAAGAAAATAAAGCTATCCCTGTAACAGTCCGTGCAGGCCCATATGGTTGTGTGACGTGGCTGCCACATTTTCTAGACATTCGGCTCACAGAAGGCGGTGAGTTGTCAGCCTTACACGCTGTCTGCCCTTTACCCCCAGGAATATTCCTAGCA
The DNA here is from genome assembly GCF_002891405.2 of Cryptotermes secundus. Lineage (NCBI taxonomy): Eukaryota > Metazoa > Arthropoda > Insecta > Blattodea > Kalotermitidae > Cryptotermes > Cryptotermes secundus. The sequence goes on along the minus strand of NW_019730099.1, from coordinate 40,784 downwards.
CTCATTTCTGTTGGAGGCTGAGTCAACCCCAGCGCCGTAGTGCGTCTGGAATGATTAGGTCAATTGAAAGGCCCAACTAACTACTCGAGAATCGAACCCGTGACCTTCTGGCTTGTAGCATAGTGTCTCAATCAACTACGCTACCGAGTGTCCCACCTAAAGAAAATACACCACCAGAAGAACTATTTGTAAATGGGAGAATAATATTAAAATGGATTTTAATGGAATATGTTGGAGGGTGTTGACAGGATTCACTTGTCTCAGGACAAATGGAAGGCTCATGTGATCAGATAAATGAAAATTCGTGTTATTTAAAATGCTTGAAGTTTCCTGAGTGCCCGCGCAAGTGTTGTCTTGCTGAGATGAAGTCGGATCTACAGTTTCATTTACTATAGTTACTTAGCGAGTTGGCTGGTTAGCATGCCGCCCCTGCCCCTTAAGTCGTGCTATTGCACATCCCCTGGCGGTACCAAACGCTACTATGTGAAGGAGAGTAACCGTGCCGAGGCAGTCGTGGACTGCTTGCGATTTGCAATTGTTGCTACTGAATACATAATATTTATTCGTGCCGTTGGTATGTAATGGATGGAAACTGGGAAACAAGTGACGGCGTGTTTGTATTCAGATGGGCGGTTTTCTTTTTCCGCCTGTGCTGCGTCTCTTCCACACTACTTGCTCTCTTCTCGCTGTATCTTCCCTTCATTACGTGGCCGGCAATTTCCCTTTCGCGCAGGCTTTGATAAATGTCATTCCCCTTGTCAAATATCCGCCATTTCTTATTTCTTCGGTGTCTAATCATTTTATCACTGCTATATCCTTCTTCAGTAGCCGGGATAGCCCAGTAAATATAGCGACAAACATACGGGCTGGGTGAGCTGGGTTCTATTCCCGAACGAGGCAAGAGATTTTTCTCTACTGCACAGCGGCCAGACCGGCTCTGGGGTTCACCAGCCTCCTATCCAGTAGCCATAATCACGTATATTCAGGATCTCAGTTTCTCACAGCAATGGTTATGAGTTCTGTCGTCTGGGATATTAACTTCTTGTGCGTTGAAAGTCAACTGAAGTTTCGGAAAGACCATGTCGCCTCCAATCTTACTATTCGACCCTGAAAATTCTGGTGATATATCCTCCAAAAAGTCGGATGACTTTCAATAGATTATATAGTGTTACGTCACAGAAGCTAGGACTCTTAATAAGTAAATTAAATAAACTCATTGATTCACGGAGGTGAGCCCTTCTTGTGCAGCTACTCAGGAGGTTCCCACCATTTTATGGAACCCAAGGTTCATTACCGTGTTCGCAAGAGCCCTCCACTATTCCGTGTTCTGAGACAGATCGATCCAGTCAATACCAACCCATCCTATCTCTCTAAGATCCATTTTAATATTGTGCACCCACATACGTCTTGTTCTTCCTAGTGGTCTCTTTCCTTCTGGTTTTCCCACCAGTATCCTTTACGCATTCATCTTCCCCTATTAGGGCAACATGCCCTGCCCATCGCATTCTCATTGTCTCGATCATTCTAATTGTACTTGGAGAAGAGTAAAGTTATGAAGCTTTTCGTTATGCAGTTTACCCAAACTTCCTGCCAATTAATTTGTCTTCGGTCCAAATAAATAATAATAATTGTTGTGCCCCAAACTTACAAATGTAATATGGGGGGGCATCAAAATTATGTTTTTGGACTGTAAAAAAGGTTTTAAGCTGACACAAAAGTCCGTGTTTGTGAAACGCGGAGGGGCAAACAGCCTGACAAGAGAAGGTCAGAGCTCAGCACAGCCGCTCTGACAAAACGGAAGCAAGCGCTCGTAAAGGCAAAACACTGGGAGCAATAGAAATGCTGAGTAGACAGAGGCTGGCAGAACGGGATTCGCAGCTGTGAAAAGTAATTATCCAATGAGCACTAGCCACCCTTATAGATAGCGTCAGAAAGGGGTGGGAGCCCACTCTCCCGGAAGTTGATGAGCCATCAATTTCAGAGTACAAAAGTATCGAAATGGGAAATATTGGAGTCTAATCAACAGTCATGTTCAAGGAGTGTAGCCAGAGGCTTATCCGTCATGGCACCGACAAGTGGGGGTTGGCGATCGTCTGCATGTCTGTCTCAAGTAAGTCGAACTACTCATATTAGCCATGAAATTAAGGTGATATTATTAAAGTGCAAACCCAGTGACTAAATGATCAAGAGAACAAGCTAGGGTACCATGTGTCAGTACAGGAGGGAGAACGAATATATGTGAACCTTGTGCGACCCGACAGCTTTCGGCATTAATTACTGTATATATGTGAATGTATGTAGATACTAGACGAATAGAGTAGGATGGAAATGTAGAAAACTTCATTGGTACAACCCGTTAGGCTCCTTCCCTTTACCTCTCCTGCGTAACCATACGTCTCATGGGAACTGTGAGCTCAGAGCCAGAGAGCAACACAGTCCGTACAGGAAGAATAAGCCGAAGGAAGAGGAGAGGCTCCTGAGAGACAGGAGCCGACAGAGAGTAGGCAGGACAATTGGTGGCAGCGATAATATATAGAAGAGCACCATTTGTGTCGGAATCGTTTTGGCACAACAAGTGGTGACAGCGGTGGGATTAGCCAAAGAGAGACGGCTAGTAATTTAGTATTTTGTTTTAGCCAACCCTGTCATCACGCCAATACAATAACAATAGTAATAATAATAATAATAATGAATGCTTAGTAAAACACTCATCTTCTACAATGACTCTCGTTAATTCAGCACAGTGGCACCAATTTGTACACACTTCAGATCTCAGAAATTGGTGGGTTGATTTTCCGGTGAGCAGTACGGGCTTGTGGGTTGTAAGGCCGCGTAGATTGGACTGTCTGATGGTTCCAGGCATCTCCCTGGGGGCAAAGGACGGCAGCCGGGTAAGGCTGACAACCTGACCGTCATCTGTGAGCCGATTGCCTAGAGCAGTGTTTCTCAACCTTTTTAAGCCTAAGGACCAGTAAAATGTCTGAAAATTTTCTACGGACCACGAAGTTATGCAGGCCTATTTAAACTCATCTGCTATTACCAACATTTGGGACATACTGTGTCACTTATAACATAATAAATCTAAAAGCATGTTTTGAATACATATGCAAACAAAATTATTTACTTGGGCCGCGCCATATCTCAAGCGGTTAGTCACTGGCTTCCCACTGCGGCGGCCTGGGTTCGATCCCGAGTCTGATCATGTGGGATTTGTGGTGGACATAGTGGCGCTGGGGCAGGTTTTCTCCGAGTACTTCGGTATCCCCTGCCAATCTTCATTATACCTATTGCTCCACAATCATCCTCACCTATCATCTGGGGCTGGCGCAATAGGCCAGATGTGGTCGCACTCCATCTAACCTCCCCTTCTCTTCCCCCGACACATACTCTATACCTGCTCTGGCCTGCTACCTGCTGGCCACTTTCCCCACTTCTCTTATACAGCTTGTTTATTCGACTGGGCTCAGTCTGTTGCACCTGCTCAAGCTGGTTCGCCCGCGGATTTCTTTTTGTCTTCTACCCTGAAGATGGAGGCGATACGTTCCTCCGAAACGTCGGTTAATACAATTTCTACATGGCGCCACATCCCAGAAGACCGCTTTCTTCTTAATTGCGTATATTTGCAGTTCGGCCATAAGAAATTGGTACGGACAGTAAAATACGGTAAGAAATACGTGCTAATCATGTTAATTACAGTTATTGCTGAGGGAACATTATAATTGGCAGTACCGTAACACAATAGTATCGATCGGTAACTATGGTAACATACAGTTGGCAGTAAATGATGCTTGGCATCCCTGACATAGTCTGGTTCGATCACAAGGGTACAAAATAAATTGGAGTACTTCTCTGGACAGAGTGCATTGAAGGGCATTCAGAAGAGAGAACTGGTTTGCTGTTGTTAGAAGTGTGGTGTTCGGCTGGGATGTGATGTCATGTATTTCGGTAGAAGCTCACTTCTTCCATGTGGAAGAGGGAACCTAGCACCTGCTGCATGTTGCTATTCGACGCACTCTTCGAAACTTTGGTGAGCCTCTGTCTACACTGCGTCACATCCCAGGAAAGAGAAGACCTACTTTTAATATTCTCTCGCATTTGTGTGCAGTTCGTGCAACAAAGCAGTACCGGAGAAAGTGTCAGGCTCGCCGGCGTGGGGCCACAGCAGCGCGTACGTGGTTTTGTAACATGTCTTCTTCAGTTTTCATATTGTTTCTATGCAGAGGAATAAGCGATGAGTTATGCCCTAGTGCATGTGCATCTGTGTTCTGCGTGTGTGCGTGTCAGCGAGAGGGAGGGGGGGGGCGTTAAGATCCAGACTAGTCATGTCACCACAGGGTGAACGACATTGGTTCGATTGCCGACAGAACAGTTTCTGTAGATTTCACTGCGATATCTTGTGCTACATCCAGCCACTATTTGCTATGTATGGCTGAAACTGCGGCCGGAGGGTAAAGCTCACCAGTCCCAGTTAGCTGTGTGCATACCGAAAATACTGGTAGGGCTGCTCGAACAGTAACCCTGCATCAGTCATTAGCAAGGGATATGACACATGTACAGCCGAATCTCATAACTTTCGGATTCTTACCTATGCGCTCCACATATGAATTCCAGATCGCTGTTTACAGTAAAGAGTCAACTTTAAATTTTATATATCTTTTGTCATGTTAGAACGTTTTTGGCATCATAGTAAAAATTTGTTGGGTCATAAAACTCCCGACGTCTGTTTCCATAAATCATTACATTAATTATAGTAATGATGTCATAAATCCTTTGAAGAATTCAGATATTTGGGGATTACAATAATACATGGAAATTACATTCGCAAACTAAGAAGAAATTGCATTTGGAGTGTATGCGTTTTACCACTCAGCTTAGAAGCTTTTATCGTTTCGTCTCTTGTTGAAGAACGTAATGATTCAGACTTATAATTTTTTTTCTTTGGCACTACAGCCCCAGTGGGCCTAGGCCTACCTCCATGAACTTCTCCGTTCACTTCGGGTTTTATAGATCTTAGACATACGGTAGGACTCCTTGGGCGGGTGATCAGCTCGTCGCAAGGCCTCTACCTGTATACAAACACAGAAAAACGCACACACAAAAACTAAACATCCATGCCCTGAGTGGGATTCGAACCCACGATCCCGGTTTGTAAGCAAGAGAAGACAGTGCACGCCTTAGACCGCTCGGCTACCGTGACCGGTCTTATAATTTTACCTGTTATTTTATATAAGTGTGAGGCTTGTCTCTCCCATTGTGGGGATATGCAGATAGGGTCCACTTGAGAGGCTTAGCACTGCGAAAGTGGCATAATCAGGAGACGTAACACTTCTATTCTTCCACGCATACCTTTAGGGTGACCATATTGAGGAGGGCGAAATGGCATGTAGGACCCATGGAACAAATGGGAAATTTTAGTCGATCACTCCTACTCACTCCATTCATCTTCCTCTTCGCCGATACACATCAATATTAATTACGGCACGGTCTTCTGGGATGCGACGCCGTGCAGTTTGGTAGATGAGTACAAGCGTTTGGAAAGAACCTGCTTCCTTCATAATCAGGGTAAAACAACTCATTTTAGAGGAACATAGCTACCAGAATACACGGCGTAAAATCTCAGAAGATTAAGGTCTTAACATTCACTGACTTGAGACTCTAAAATCTCATTAATTTTAATTATGAGTATGGCCTTCAGCCAAGTAGAAGGGCTTACGCATCTGAACAAACAGTGATATTAGGAACTATAGACAGATCATGGCGTGGGATCTCTTAGTTAGGCGTGGAAGCTAAAAGCAGTAGAGACCTTCGGGACAAGGAGGGGTGAGAAATGGAGAACGAGAGGGAACTCGTGAGTTATACATTCCTTGGGAGCCTAGAACTAGGTTATGGTGAAATTATAGACCTCGGCCACAATGTATCCCCCCAAATTAAATCATGTTCATACCATACACCTCACCGGGCAGGTGAGCGGTTATTTCTTTCATCAGGTAATGAGAAATGAGACATTAGAGAGCTTTTAAAAAACATTTATTGAAAACAAGAAATTATAAGTGCTATAATGAACATTGGAGAAATGGGCTAGAACATTGATGATTACAGGGCGATAGACGGATTCAGTAATAATCACAGTAATTAGGGTTCTTCGTCAGATGATGGCGTAACCATGAGACCTGGGGCGGAGGGTAACACATCTCTGCCTGAATATTGACGAAGTAATTTGTTAGGACACGAAGGCAATGCCTGAAGGTGAAGGAGAAGCACTTTGTTGCTGAGGAATGTTCACAGGTCCCGAGAGGTCCACAAGAGATATATCCCACAAATATCAGACCTGCACTAATACTTTCGTGTTAAACTGGGGTTTCAATTTCTATGAGCAAACTGACAACGAGGCCAGTCACGGTAACCGAGCGGCCTAAGGCATGCAGTGTCTTCGCTCGCTAGGAAACCGGGATCGTGGGTTCGAATCCCACTCAGGGCACGGATGTTTAGTTTGTGTGTGTGTGCGTTTTTCTGTGTTTGTGTACAGGTAGAGGCCTTGCGACGAGCTGATCACCCGCCTAAGGAGTCCTACCGAACGTGTAAGGTCAAGAAAAACCGAAGTGAACGGAGAAGTTCATGGAGGTAGGCCTAGGCCCACTGGAGCTGTAGTGCCAAGGAAAAAAAAAATGTGCGTATGAAACCCCAATATGTATATTTTTATCGTAGCTTTGCCTCCTAATTTCTTTGCGTCCCATTTAACCGCCAGAGAAACTTTAAATGTAGTTCAGTACCAGCAAATCCATTCCCTCAGTACGTGATATTGAAAGAATTGCTGAAATTGTGAGTTACGAACTTTTTCTCTGCAATCCTGTCTTCCCTGTGTCCCCACCGGAAATTCTAGGAAATTATTCGACTTTTTATTTAGCAGTTTTATAGCTCTGTCACACTTTCCAATAACAGAGTAGGCAAAGAAGTTTGTTAACTGGCTGCTTTAGAGAGAAGGAATTATCTTGAACATCATTTGAACGGGGAAATCAAGAACTGAAAAAAAAATAGAACAAATTTTATTTCTAACATTAAATAATCAATCATAGGAACCATATATACTGTATTTTCATTTATTCATAATAACATTTTTCTCTTAAGAATATACTTGGTCAGAGAACATTTCTTTTATTATACAAGGCGCTTCGGGAGAGTGGAAAAGAGGAAGAAGATAACTGCCTCTGGACGACTCCTAAACAGTTATGTATGTATGTATGTATGTCGTGAAAGTAAATTATAATTAGTTTCGTGTCTTAGGGAACGGCTGTGACATGTTGAATCATTTGTGTTAACGGAATGTTTGTATGAGAAGGAAAGACTTCAGCAGCATCTGATACACACATTGTACTTGCTGTACTTCGGTTAAGGCCACGGGGCTGAGAATGTATGCGCGAAGCAATTTCGGTCTCACGTCAGTGCAACTGAAACATCGCCTGCCGCTAAACGGCTACTACTGCTGTCTAAGGCAACAGGCAGCAACATGCTAGCACATACATAGACGCGACGTGGAGAGGAACAGTTGTGCTTAGACATAGAATTCAATTATACGAGAAACAAAGAAGTAGTCAGTGCCACGAGTGGCTTCCTCCTTGCCCTCCATGCTCTTCATGATGAGGCTCCTTCAGTATCTTGTAAATGGTGTGAGTGTGATGAATTTTCTTGATCTGAAGCGGGACATGGATCACCACTTTCTTTCTGTAAAACAATTGTCGTTTCAAAACTTCGTATTGCTCCTTATTTGCCAATCGATTTAGAATAAAACGGATATTATAATCTAAAACACAGTTCAAGAAATATCTCGTATTTGATATTATGGCAGACTGTAGCCTGTATATGTAAAACTCAAAGTATTCGTCCTTCTGTCCACTAAGGAGAACCCTAAAGTAAAGAAACCCTTGTACTTTGTTTTGATCTGTGCCAAACTTTTTTGTGATTCTATGAACATTATAGGAGAGTATGGGTTTTGTAGATTTCAAGAAATTTTGTGGCGGGTGTAAATTTTGGACCTAAGATCCCCCAAATGAATTTCTTCAAATATTGTGACTTATTTCGGTAATTTAAACCTAGAATGTCATAATTTTATAAAAATGTTCCTAAAGGACAAATGCTTATCTCGAAGAAGAATTTTTTATACGTAACATATTTAGCCTACAAATAAGCTCAAATTATTTTATTAACTTTTATCAACAGTGAAGTACGTATTTTATTGTTGGCTCATCTGTGTTCATCTATAAGTTTCCTCTTGGAGAATCTTGCCCACATATTGAAATAAAATGAGTAAGAATTTCATGAGGATTGGATAACTGTACCTAACTCACTATTATTATACAGGGTGATTCACGAAGTTTTACCCCAGCTTATGGTACATATTCCTAGGGTTATTTCCTGCAAAATTTCCTTATAAACTTGTGGTCGATTTTCAATAATTACGGAGTAACAATAAATTTTCGAAACGCATCATTGTGAATGCAGCGCTATGCTTCAGCGTGGGCGACAATACGTTCCAGTCAGCTATGTCAGCAGATAAGGTAGACCGGTTCGAATGTTGCACGTAGGTAGATAGGCAGAGCGGTTCATACGCGTGCGATGCATTGTGTTGACGTGCAGGGAGACATTTTTGAAAATCTTATGTAAATCCAGTCGTCTTCTAAAGCACTACAGTTTAAAGGAAACAGATTGATAGAAGGGTGTGATATGCAACCATTGGTATGTTTACAGAATGGAATGCTGAAAATAATGTAATTTTGTAACACAAAATCGATGAAAAATGTTGCACAATGCAAAATTAAGAAATTAGAAGGAAAAAAATTGTTTTAGAATGCTTCTTTCCTAAAACATTAACGATTTAAAAAGTGTTTGTATTGTATTTCTAATTTGTTTTGACTGAAATTCTAAGAAGAAAAGATTTTTCGCCAGTTTTCAAATTACTGTATCTCTTTAATTATGAGTTGGATACCTTTAGTATAGTAACATTTTTTGTTCCAAATTACCTCAGGAATGCCCTCCTTAAGTGGGGGTAAAACTTCGTGAATCACTCTGTATGCATGCGCCGAGAGACCTACGTGTGAGAAATATCCAGCCATAGTTTAAGAAGCCGTTTGGCATTACGTGTCTACTCTGTTGTCTATAATACTCCACATTCATAGCTGTGACAACGCCTTACAGAAACACTTCTGGGTTATCAAGCTTTGATCTCCAAGAATCGTTTTTATGTAACTTTTGTCGTCTGAAAATTAATTCCAACTATTTTATTTAAATTATATATTTACATAAATATCAAGTTCCTCGATCTTCAGAGAACACCCTTATGCATAAAACTATGTTGTTAACAATGTTCAAATATAAATAATTTAAAAAAGTTAAATTAAATTAAAAATACCGTATTTACGCATGTATAGGCCGCACATTTTTTGCCAAAAATTCAAGAGGAAAACTGGGGTGCGGCTTATATTCGAAATATTCGAAATCACACTTCATTTAAAAAAAAATATATTCATAATTAGTAATACAGGGTGTAATACTCCTGAAATAATATTCCAAGAAAATTATTTTTTCTATAATTTGTCTGAAAATTGTGCTGCGGCCTATACACGCACGCGGCCTATACATGCGTAAATACAGTAGTGTTTTGAAAAAATTTAAGTGTCCTCCTCACTTTAGGCACATCCAGATGAAATTAACTCACTACACGTGTAAAGTGTTAGGGACCAGTGCGCGGTGGAAACGTAAATATGACATAGATCATAGTCCTTCAGAAATTATTGAGACATTGGTATACATCGTAACTCGCAGTTTCTCTAACCAGCTCCATATACAGGGTCTTTCTGAAAAAGCTGATTATTTCTCAAAAAGGAGAAATAATATGCCCGTTTTATGTAGTCCGATAATAAAGAGATCTCATTAAGACCTGTAACTTTTTTTTCCCCCTTGGCGCTACAGCCCCAGTGGGCCTAGGCCCACCTCCATGAACTTCTCCGTTCACTTCGGTTTTTCTAGACCTTACACATTCGGTAGGACTCCTTGGGCGGGTGATCAGCTCGTCGCAAGGCGTCTACCTGTACACAAACACAGAAAAATGCACACACAAACTAAACATCCATGCCCTGAGTGGGATTCGAACCCACGATCCCGGTTTTCAAGCGACCGAAGACAGTATATGCCTTAGACCGCTCGACTACCGTGACCGGCCCCTGTAACTTCTTAGTATCTGAAAATTTTACAATATGATAGATTACATTTAAGGAAATATCACGAGGAATCAGTTCTAAAGATTTGTGATGGTGTCATGTTACACTTAGAATTACTAACTTTCTGGACTTTGTTCTTCGTGTAGCCTTTCGGAATAGCACAAGCTTTACATACGCAGTTCACAAGCTCACTAATTCTGGCACAATATATTCAATGCGGTGTCTAGTGTAGTTCGTCTTGTCACGATAGGTTTGTACCAGCTCTAAGACAATGCATTTGTAATGCCCCTTTAAAAAAATTATGTTTGTTTTAAGAGCAGCTGAATTTAATTTCAGAACTTACACTTTACTATCAGCATTACAGCACGCGGCCAACATAATCAGCAGTAACAGGGAAGCGAACTGAAAGTAAGAGGGAATCAAAATTAGTTTATCAGATCTCACAACTACTTGAAATTCTTCAGAAGTTAATTTGGCCCTCAGCTTATCGTGAAATTTCTGTCATTTTATGGAACCCGAAAATATATAATTGTAATTATAAGAGTATGCCACTGAGCCAGATTAAGTCATTCCATATTCTTGGCATTAATCCATTTAATATCCATTTTAATATCATCTTCACATTTATTCCTTTATCTTCAAAATTGACTCTTTCTTTCACGTTTCCGAATCAAAATTTTGTATGCATTTATCGTTCATTTCATGAGTGCTGTGTGTCCGGTATCTCATCCTTCTTTGTTTGATGATTCTAATGCTGTTTGATGAAGAATACAAATAATGAAGCTCCTCATTATGCATTCCTCCCAACCCCCCGTCACTTACTGCCTCGTGTATAATATTTTTATCCCTTTCAGTCTATGCTTTTAATCTTCATCTGAGAGAACAAGTTCCACGCCCGCTCAAAACAATACGTAAAATTGTAATTTTGTGTGTACGTGATCTAAAAGATTTAAAAGACAGAAACAGATTCTAAACTGGATTCTCTGATTGGAGTTAGCACTTAATTTATTCATGAAGCCAATCTTTATTTGTTGCCATCTTTCCAAAATATTTGAAATTTCACATTATCTGATAATCTGTGAGCTATTCTTATGAATTTTTCTTGCACTCCGATCTCCAGACACGTAGGTCCACATACACTTACATACCCATGCGTTTGCTCCTATACCAACCTCCTTACCACCTTCGATTAGAACTTCTGAGTTTCTTTGCGGGATTTATGTTTTCATCCAGCAAATTAAGATCATCTGCACACACCAGAAGCTGATAGGTCCCATTCAGTCCCACTGCCTCCTGATTTCCTTGCACCGTCCTAATATATTTTTCCTAAGCAGCTTTCATTATCTCGTGATATTCGTCAATGTCGATCTGTTACAAAACCTGTTTTACGTAAGATCATAGATTTTTGTATGTATCTCGTAAACCGCTCCGTACATTTTGCTGTTTTCCAGTATTGTGCGTTATTGTGGTGCTGAGTTGCGACTTCCGTTCCTCTTGTTAAACATATTTTACGTTTCCCTGAAATGCCATTTGTAAACCTGCAGGACTAAATTGCTATTGAGAATTCTGTGTACTACATTGTAGAGTACACACTTCCTGTTTTGTTCTAGTTAGCCTATGCTATGTGTTTTACAAGGCAGTGTGCTCTGAGATCGCATTCTGTTTATAGTAAAATTCGCATATGCCCTCACTCTATCTTCATCCGCTTCTAGAAGAGCCATATATGCCCTTCTCCAGCTCATTAAACTCCGTGGCTTGTAGTCCGCAAGCAAACTATACGGACCGAGCCACCGCCGCTTGTCGGCGAAGTTAGTGCCAACTTTTACGGATAGAGGATGTCACGTGGTCAGCGCAACGGATCTCCACGACCGTTAATCTCGGGTTTCTAGACCGTCCATTTCATTATTACCCGATATTAAAATGAAGTAGTAAAAATACTTAAATAATGCTTTTCATTTCAGATATTGTTACACGGGAAGTATTTACAATACACAAATTGTTTTTAATTTACTCATACCAAAATGAATTCCATTTTGTCCATAAGTTCATTGTTTTACTGAATCTAACATCTCCTTACGAAAATGAACCGTTTTCCAATACTGAGTTACCGAAGGAAATATAACCGCTCTCTGGAAAACCCTATGAACTCTGTTTTCACATACGCCTAGAATCGAAATTAAAAATAACTTCTTCCCTCTCTCTGAGCAGAATCTGAAGCTTCGGGATCGCTAATGTCAAAGTCTTCCACGAAACCCGCTTTAAATTTGATTTTCTTATGAAAATTCTATATGAATTTCCCATTTCCCCTGCGTGCAGCCTTTCGTAACTTCCTCGATTTCACTATCAGAAAAACATTACATGACCTCTATAAATGACTAATTCCTTGTTATGTGACACCTTAAACTGCTCACTTAATTCAGTGCTTATCTAACATTTCGTGTACAGACTTGCAATTGATATTCTTTCCTCAAAATAGAAGAACTCTTATTAACAGTCATACAGAAAAAATAGATAAATAGTTATTATAAAATGATTTGGGAAAGCCGTCCAGTGTGACTCATTGTATATTTGTTTATACAGTGCCTTAGCATGTTGTTATTCCCTTCTGAAGATGGTCACAACTGACCGAAACATGTAAAAGCACTATATAAACAAAGATACACAGAGTCACGCTGGACGGTGTTGCCGAATCATTATAATAATTAACTAATGTGACAGATCAGAATGATCCGGTCTAGAAAACAGAGATTAACGGCCGTAGGGATCCGTTGCGCTGACCACGTAACACCCTCTATCCGCCGAATTTGGCACTAACTTCGCCGACAAGCGGCTGTCGCTCGGTCGGTATAGTTCGCTTGAGGACTACAGGCCACGGAGACAGATCAGAATGAATAAAATTAAACTTTTGGATATAGTATTTCCCAAAATCACTTCTCGCCGATTTTTACCATGAGCCCAGTTTCTGCTGTTTGATATTATTTCTAGATGAGTACGTAAGTTCTGAAAATTTTTCAAAGTTTTACAAAACAGAACAATTTCTGCTAATAATCTTACCGTTCTCCCGAGATCCATCTTGTTCGTTTTCAAGCGATCGCTACCCTTTGCTCCTATGGCGCTGTGTGAGTAGAGAACATTGCAGATTTCAGCTTTTATATCGGCTGTTTTTCCCCACTCTGCCACTTCTCACTCTCGTTGCTCTTCGTGGATAAAATATAGGCTTCCCATTTCTCCAGCCGCCTGATAATAACTCACTTACACCTTTATCGTTATACGCAAATATAACAGGCGAAAGTTAGTTTGAGCTGTGCACATTATTATTATATTGCACAGCAATTTCTTGTTTCACTCTCTTGACACAATTAGTTTGTTCATATTCGGTTGCATCTGTAAGAGCTTCAGAGAGAAACTGCAGTACTTTCCGATATGCGAACATTGACTTCGCACGTAACATTTTCTGCTGTAAGGGTTCATGACTAACGTGTGATTTTCAAACATGTTGGATGATTTTGCGTCTAAAATGAGGTCACAATACCTGATTAACCCCGACATGCAAAGTAATACGTGCTTGTTTCAAATTTTCTAAGAGTAGCCGGGCAAAATGGATTGGAAATATAATTTTCCAGACGCAAAATAATCTCCCCATGAACCTACGCACATTTTCTTGTTCATTTTTAGTATTTCAACCTTCATTCATCTATTTATTTGGATATTCAAACAGTAAATTACAAAATACATAATCACATAATTTCCCAGTACTTATGGTTAACACACTCTGCCACATCAAAAATTCTGTGATAATCTCAAATCCACAATCATAATGACTATCTTGCCACTGGATCCATTTTGGGGATTTTGCGAAGAGGTGATGCACTTCAGATTCCATAACGTGGAGAGATTTTCTTAACCAGCTGAGTGACTATTAGCTTCTCAAAAGGGTCTGTGCTTCAGAGAGTTAGCTAGATCTCTGAAGAAGGTACAACATTGTTTAGTTATTCATTTAAGGACGGCCGGGGTTCGATAAACGGCAGAGGCAAGATTCTTCTTTCTGCACAACGTCCAGCCCGAATCTGGGTCCCACCCAACCTCCTATCCAAAGGTTGCCGGGGATGAATTTCCTGGGAGTAGAGTGACTGGGGCGTGAAGCTGACCACTCACCTCCAGCTAGTGTTGAGGTCAAGAGTGGCGGAATTATAACTCCACTCCCTCATACGCCTTCATGACGTAGTGCCAAATTAGTTAAGCACAGGGAAAAATTTACTTTTTTACCTAACTTATTCGAAAGAGCATTACTTCTCATTTTAAGAGTTATTTTATCAGATGTAATAGGAAAATATGAAGAACTTATGCATGCTTTTGTTTCGTATATTGTGTTTACGAGATAAAACTGGTCAGAAATCATGGTCTGTAATCCTCCTTACTTTTCTTCCTTTCGTAAGTAAATCCTGTTGTCTGCAGTCCATGAACTTGTTTCAGGAGTAGTCTTCTTTATTCTGCTATGTAAACTCTTATCTAAAATAAGATTCAGAAAATCAGTCACCCCAAAAGTAACATAAATTAACAATAAAAGGAAAAGGGCTAAAGTCTTCCCCCCCCCATGTAGATAAGAAGTTACTTTTGTTACGAAACGGCAACATTTTATATTTCCGGCTGTTTTTTTCAACACAGATTGTTGCGAGAGTTAAACAAAAAATCATCTATTTAGCCCTGGCTGGTATATGTAATATTCGTCCATGCAAATCAGTTAACTAATAAAATATTAGAAGTTTCTTCTTGGTCGATTGAATATGTAGTACTCGGTTAGACATCAGGTGACAGGTCATCAAATTATCGTTTAGCTTTCAGATTTACAATGGTAAGTAAAGAACTATTTGAGTCTGGCATATCAACTTTGTTTCAGGATAAGTTATTTCGTACGATATACTGGTCATAACTCAGCAGTTAACAAATATTGTGACGGTATGAAGATTTGAAGTTATGTCAGCCAAGTTTAACGTAGTCGGAATCTCTATTCGTATATAACATTTGTCTACAGTAAATGACGATGATGTATGACAATAATTCCATTAAATTCTAATTTATTTATATGCTAAGAGCTAAAGGCCAATTACGATGCAAGTCAAGGCAGTTTATACAATTTGAATAATAATAATTTCAATAAAACAAATCAGAGTTATATTTAAGTTGTGATAAAAGTAAAATAAATAAATTTACAGTGGTTGCAATTGGTATTTACGTGACTAGAAGAATCATGGTTAGTAGAAAATACGACAGCAAAAAAAAATTAATTTCAATTACATAAATATGTGAAAATATTAATTAGTCAATTCCACATTTATCTGTTTGCTTGCGCATCAGTGCAAGGGTCAAATTTAAAACTAGAATGAGCACACGTCCACACAAATAGATTTAAGCGAACCAAACGAAGAGAAGGCGTTTGGACAATAATAATATTCAGAAGTTCAGACGCGTCAGCAATTATGAGGCGAGAACAAATGTATTTAGGTACGTACATACATACATACATACATACATACATACATGTTACGCACAATTAATGTTTTAATATGCCGCAAGAACCTTCATAAAATATAATTAAGAGGAAGAAATCTGGCTCCAAATACGTCAACATCCTTACAAACGTTATTAACCTCTGACATCCACCTATCAGAAGGACAGTTTTTACTTCAGCATCAAACATTGAAGCAAGCAAAGTCTCTGATGTATCGAGCAGTAACTGGAAGATCAACAAGCACCAAAACAGGGCGACAACATTTTGAACCATGGTAAACTTGAATTGAACTAATGCATTGAGGCGATGGCTCCTCGTACGGAAAATGTGAAATCATAGCTGCTCGAAAACAAGAGAGAGAGAGAGAGAGAGAGTGGACTTCAGGAAAGGAGCGATTAAAACCGAGGGCGTCAAACATTTGCTGAATGCGTTCCAGTGTGTTGACATCATTTGAAGTAGTAGCAGTAATAGTAACAATATAATAATAAATATAAATACCTGTGCCTGTAACAGATTTATAGTTTCAAGCCATAAGAAAGGTGTTACTTTGAGTAGTAGTCACAACTTCAGCACGTTAAGTTATCGCTTAAATTGTATTTTATTGCTGGGTTATAAACTCAAGCTACGTAAATACAGAATTACTATAAATAATTCATTCAATTTCAAAACACTATATTTTTCAAAGTATTATACATATAAATATGACTGATATATGAAAAGAACAACAAACTCACTAAGTTTACATCGTGATACACCATTTGGCAGCATGAATGCAGTGCCTCACAAAATGGCGATGAAGCTGGAAAAGAGTTTCTGTGTATTGGAATATGCAAGATGTTCGTCTGTTATTGCAGTGCAGCGTGCATTCAGAGCAGAGCACAGAAAAGAGCCGCCATGTAAACAGAGCATTCTGTGGTGGTATCGGCAGTTTAAGGATACTGGTTGTCTGTGTAAACGGAAAAGCATGGGGCGACCAATATAGTGTTTTGAAATGGAATGAATCATTTGTAGTAACCCTGTATACTTGTATGCTCTACATTAACGACACATGGTCTTCATGACCGGTAGTCCCTACTGTAAGAAAGTAGGCTTTATATAGTCTTCCTAGAACTCTTTGTCTGTGCTGTTCACTCAATGCGTCTTAAGTTCCCCCTCACACACACACACACACACACACACACTCTCTCTCTCTGTGTTGCTTGTACGTTCATCAAAGAGTCCGTTTAACAAAGGATAATGTGAACAGAGAAATAATTGCGCAGTGTTGTTGAAAGCAGCAGTAAAATGAATTAGCTTCAATTTCAGTTTGCCTTTCTAGCTGCATGTGTTGACAAAGCAAGTCATTGCTGAGATGGCGTTAACATTGGCCTCCTGACGCTGCAAAGGCGTAAATGATGCGCTATTTACAATGGAAGAAATACATCTTATCTATATAATGGCCGCCAGTTAAGATCGAGAAACTGGGTCAAGCAAAACACAGGTGTGAAGAGGAGAGTGACGTCAGACTCACAGGCACCCGGTTCCCTTCCTTCTGTTCGCAACTTCCATATGAAATTAATGCACATGTTTAGAAGTAGAGCAGGTAAGAGCTAATATTTGAGACGAGGGTACAGTAGCACAAATATTATCTTTTCGGACAGCATTCATCGTCCCATTTTTATGTGAAACAACCTCTCGGACACTGGGCTCTGTTTTATCGTCAGATGAAACCGTGTTCAGTTGGGCCCACACAGTAGAGCTAGTCCCAATCTCCTGATACCAGAACCAAGTTGGATAGGATATGTAAAAAGAAACAAAAAAACTCCGTGGTTTTAGTCTGCAAGCGAACTAATAGTACGGACCAAGAGACCGCCACTTGTCGGCGGATTTAGCGCCAGCTTTAGCGGATAGATGGTGTGGCGTGGTCAGTGCAACGAATCCCCACAGACGTTAATTTCGGTTTTCTAGACCGGAGCCGTTATTTCCTTGAAATAGTTCCTCAATTATCCTCACGAGGCTGAGTGGACCTCGTTCCGGACCCACTACTTCTCAAAAAATCTGGTAGCGTCGGGAATCGAACCCGGACTTCTGGATCTGTAGCCAGGAACTCTGACCACTAGACCACAGAGGCGGTCATATGTAAACTAAACAAAACATAAACTGCCAGCAGGAGTTAAGACAATTATTACATGTGAGGCCTTGCACCTATGGCCGAACATAATTTAATGGCCAGAGTCCGTATAATCAGAGAACTGTCAAAATATAAGTCAACACTAAGAGACAAATTCTGAAAGAAGAAAATATTACAAAACCAATTATCGAACTTAGTTTATCGACCTATAAAATAAAGATAGCTACTGATAAAACAAGAATAATTGATTAAAATAAATAAAGCTAAGACTTAAATGAGTCGTCTCTATAGTACCAACATACAAAAAAAAAATCCCACATAATCTCTAATTGACAGAGTTGCAGTTTTCTGACTTCTGTTTCAATGATGGGAGTGCAGATGGGGGAGATGTCCAAGCTGGGTTGATTGATCGGATGATCTACCAGAGACATGTGGGCAGGTTCTTTGTATTTCCTATGTGTGGTGTCTGGTTCAATCTTCAAAACCTTCTTTCCAACATATTTTATGGCCTTCTTCGTATGCATGCTGGTCTAAACTTTACTTTGATTAAAATCAGGACAATGGACAATGTCCGAAAAATTAATAACTGTAGAAATGGGGCAGTTTATATTTTTACAGAACTTTCGTGTTGTTGAACAAGCAAATTATTTTACCTGCAGATTTTGATGCTTCATGGACGTCAAAGTAGCTGATGGTATGCAAAGAGACAGACGTCCCGAAGCCAACAGCACATTTACTTCAGTCGTTCTTTTAAGTCAGCAATTTCAGTTTTCTTACTCCCCCCCCCTTTCCCCCCAAGAATGAAATTCTCTTAAATATTCGTAATATTTTCCTTCCAAAGGCGTCTCGACCTTGTCATGGTGGTGGAGCTTGCGTGACTGTGACCTGGAGAGCTATGCCGGCGGTAGTTTAATTACCGGTAGGGTCACCCATGCAGGAAAGTTCAAAGGGTAGAGTCCAGACTAAGAGGGATACCCTGGTCCTCCATGTTGGGGGTTGGGCATGAGGCTAACAACCGCATCCTGTAAAAGGAATTTTGTTCAGAAACCTAACAATTCAGTATTCAGTTTCAGTATTAGAGGGGGTGGGTTTCCCCATGCACCGCGACTAGTAGTCTATTGTACGTCCCCCTTTAATTTCTACTGTCGCCATACCGTACCGGTACTGGTGCTCGCTATCTCCCCTTTCTGGGAGCGAGGGCGGCCCTCTTCTGGCAGTGGTGGTACCCGGTAACTTCCCCATCTACCGGAGGCATTGGAAACTATTTGGGAGGGAAACTTTTTGCCTGATTTTGCTCAGAGGTCTCCTAGAGACATGAGGATCTTTCACGTGCCGTAAATCTACGACACGGGACCCACGGCTTAAAGTCCCTCCCGGAGGACTTGTTCCCTGAATTTTTCCGCCCTTAAGAATTCCACGACCTCCGCCGGGTTTGAACCCGCGTACCTTGAGTCATGAGGTGGGTGCGTGGGTCCATTCCTATGGCAGCAAGCACTGATTGTGGAGACTGGTTGTATAGGAGGCCAAGGCTCACCCAGGCTTGTAGCGCCGAGTGGTAGGTAGGTAGGTAGGTAGGTACTGGCAATATATAGTTATTCATTTACTACGTGACGTAAAATTAAGTACGTTTTCGTTAGAAAGACCAATGGATTAATACTGTTTAGGAAAATAATCTTTGTTAATTCTGAGAACCATAAGACAATTATGGACATATTAAAAATGCCGTCTTCTGCGATGTGGGATGTAGATCTTGTGTGAACCGACGTTTCAGAGGAGCATATAGGATCCATCTTCCTCCGCAACGTCGGTTCTCACAAGAACTACACGACGCCACATCCCAGAAGAGGACGTTCTTCATAGTCACCGCCGTGAGGACCTCAAATCTTTGATGACTATATTACGCTGGAATATTTTGGACTTCTTTAATATGAAAGCAGATGGTGTACATACAAGTAGTTACCATCATGCTTTAGAATAGTAGCAGCGCTACTGAATATGTTTCTTTCACGGAAATAGAATTTGATATTAAAGGATGTCCAAAACCAAATTCAGTGAAGTCGTGATCATTTTTTTCTTAATTTGTGGACTTAGGTTTGTGTTGAGATACATTTCGGTCACAAGTTTTCTTTTGGGTTGAGAGATAAGGGAAATCATTCTTCAAGGTAAAGGTGGAAGACGAAAATATCTGTCTTTTAGCCCCACAGCACGAAGGCTGTAGGAGGAATGTTGTTAGAACTTCATGAATTCTAGGTCTCGACACTGGAAGGAGCGTTACCGGCCAGGTTGACGTTCCATGCAGCTAGAATAATGATAAATACGAGGGTGAGAGTGATACATTTAGGTTTGGTAGTGATGAAGGTAATACTCGAACCTCTGCTTGAAATCTTAATTTCAGTTGTCAATAATCAGCTACTTCAGTGAGTAGAGAGTCTGAATTCTGACTCAGTGTGAGACATATGAGTATATTCGTCAAAAGCCTAACATTTTAAACCTGTTTCGGATTACGTTAAAAAGAAACGTTTCGGAAAATTAGGAAATTGGTGCAAAACACTGTGGATACTATTGGACTGGCAGAAGAGACGCAACAATAATGCTGAAAATGTCGCTTATGTAGTTTTATTTATAAATTTAATCAAAATCATTAAAGACCTTATCGAAAAAATTGTCACTGTGTCTTTTCGTATCCTGTATGAAATTTCCCAAATTTGTGGGTTGAAATATTCAGAGTCTAGGATCTAGGATGAATAAATTACGAATATGAACAAAATCCGCCCAATCTTTCAGGCAACTGCGAGACCCACGTATTTACACCAGAAGCCGGCTTTCTGCACCCAAGGAAGTTGAAAACGTGAAAATCAATGAAAATCTTCAAATTTTTCGTACATTAGAATCTAAGAATATGTAACATTTTTGAATGTTAGCTTCTTACCGCGGTGGATATGAAGGTCACTGTCTTCTGAGATGTAACGCTGTGCAGTCGGATATGGGACGTACTGTGTATCGTAATGCTTCTATCCCCAGCGTCGGAGAGTAAGCCAAGAAACCGGGAAGAAAGAGGCGGCAAACAAAGGAACCGCTTGTAGCAAACCCAGGACATGGTACAAGCCAGGAGGGAAGTCTGAGAACCAAACGGATCTTACAGTTCACTTTCTAAACTCGCTCATAGCCTATACCAGTTCCGTGATTTTAATTTCATAATATATTTTTTTCTTCTTCTTCTTCTTCCTTGACACTACAGGCTCAGTGGGCCTAGGCCTACCTCCATGAACTTCTCCGTTCACTTCGGTTTTTCTAGATCTTACACATTCGGTAGGACTCCTTGGGCGGGTGATCAGCTCGTCGCAAGGCCTCTACCTGTATACAAACACAGAAAAACGCCCACAAACTTCCATGCCCTCAGTGGGATTCGTACCCACGATCCCGGCTTCCGAGCGAGAGAAAACAGGAAATGCCTTAGACCGCTCGGCTACCGTGACCGGCATTTCTTAGCATATATATATTTTTGACTCATAGTCTTGGGTCAGTTCTAAATATTATTATCCTTGTAACAAATCACACAGTCACAATAGCAGCAAATTTCTACGCCTGCGTCGGGATCCAACTGTAATTCTGCATGGCTTCTGACTGTCCACTCAGTTCTGAGAGACACCCTAAAGAGCTCTTCCCGACACGAAACGCCTGAACATCCCAACCTTCGATTTGTCCTGTGCATATATTTTCGTTATGTATGCTCCCCTACACGGCGTCAACAGTGGCTCGAGAATCGGGAAACAGTAAATTATGCTCATGAGTCCTGCAGCACTCGGAATAAATAGTGACTGTGCTGGCGAGTACCCGAGCCAACCGAACTCGAACCAATAGTGGTTCGAGGATTGGGTTAGGTTAGGATAAGTTTTATCAGCTTGATGTAGTTTACATTAAATTCGGCTGGGTTGTTTAATTTTCTGTTGTGATGTTACGCCACCTGCTATCATAACCACATGACAGAGGATGATGCTGGAACCAACGAGTGTGTTTGGTTGTATTGAGTTTATTTTTGCTCTTCTTTGCTCTTGGCCATGGGCTTACTTCATCATAAAATGACTAAACTACTTAGTTAGGCCGCGCCATAGCTCAAGCGGTTAGTCGCTGGCTTCCCACCGCGGCGGCCCGGGTTCGATCCCAGGTCTGGTCAAGTGGGATTTGTGGTGGACAAAGTGGCGCTGAGGCAGGTTTTCTCTGAGTACTTCGGTTTCCCCTGCCAATCTTCATTCCACCAATTGCTCCACAATCACCCTCACCTATCATCTGGGGCTGGTATAATAGGCCAGAAGTGGCCGCAGTACAAGGGACTTAGTCCCAACCCACTAGCAATAAGAAAAAAACCTACTTAGTTATACTAATTCCCACATAAGGCAGCACATGCCACTCAAGAGCCCACTACTCGGGCATCAGTCCCTCCCGGCGCACTTACCTTCCGGTCTGTCAGTTGTGATGCTTCGTATCGTCTGTACGTGTAAACCGCCTGAAAGGAAATCTTCTATTAAATTTCTGCTTTTGCTGTATTTGACCTAAGGTCCTTTATTTGAAACAGAATACATGTACAACAAATACATTTGTACGCTAAAAGGACTAGATTTAACACTAAAATTCTAATATTCTCTGGCGAATTTTTCGAAATTTCATCGCATATCTGGCAGATATTAAAATCACTGTTATGCCAATATGTCAAATATAACATTTTTTTATGCAAGTGAATTTCTTCGTGTAAATGAAATTCATAGAGCTACGTACATAGCGCACTGGCACCAGTGACATCTTTACAGCTCCTCTCTTTACTAAGAGCAAACGTCGGGCGTTCCCTCGGTTCTATAGAACACAAAACACGTGACTGTGTATAAAAGATGTGCTGTATTCTCCAAACAATTTCATTTCCACAATGCAATCGTTACTAATTTACCGCGAATACTTAAATTACATAAATTTGTGATAAAATAATTACGAATTAAGTGTAAAGTTTTCCGATACCAGAACTAAATAAATACATATTATTAAGGTAAATTTGTCCCTGTGCTTAACTAATTAAACACTACTTCATTAAGANTCATGGTAGTATCTCGTCTCTAGTCAGTGTATTCTGTTTAAGTCACTTGCTTTATAATTGTCCCAGATTCACTCCATACAGCACAGTTGGTACAGCTACTGCTTTACAGAATTTCAACTGCGCTTCTATTTTTGTTTTACTCTTGAAAGTTCCTCCTAAGGTATCCTATATTATACTTACGGAGTTCACAGTTTTTTATACGTATATATGTAATGCTGCTTCCGAAATCAATGACATATCAGTTCTTCTATTATTATTATTATTATTATTATTATTATTATTATTATTATTGCTATTATTATTATCATCATCATCATCTTCTTCATGGGTTTCTGTTGAAGATATGCAGTGTCACTGTGATAATATATTGCATTTTAGCAAATATTGGAGTGGATATATAGACCCACATTTTCTTGACATCGGCACTAGTTGGATGTGATCGGTCAGCTTCACGCCCCTGCCACTTTACCTCCGTGGGAAGAACCCCAGGTACCNGCAAATATTTACCATGGCGCTAAATACTGTTCCTCTCTATTCCAAACAGTCGGCATTCGGAACATATACACGTATACGGGCACTGGTAACTTTACCACGTTCAGTTGCTGTTCTTCGGCTAGAGATGCTTCTCCTGCGAATTAAGCTTGCAAATTTATAAATATTTTTAGAAACTTATTTAAATGCAAATAACCTTAACTGATTCAGTTTTTCTTTGTTTTTTCTTGTATTTGTGTCGTTGTTTCTGTCCGTGCTGACTCCGTAATTGGCCGCCAGCTGTTAAGCTTAGCACATAAATAAATAAAGAATTGAATTGAATCATTTTCATCATTCCTGTAACTACTGTTGCACGGTTATCACGACCCTCAGACACGTGTTAGGTTCGCATATCGGAGCATTAGTAAAGAAGAGGACTGGATTCTGCTTCCATCTTCAGGTAAAACCTACTCAGTTGGGCCAATCGATGGAGCTAGTTCCTATCTCCGGACAGCTGTGTCATCACCAAGATGGAGTACATAAATCAAACAGCACAAACAATCTTCTGAGCATCTGTCGGAAATTCTGAAAGAAATCGGCTACATGGATAGTATATTACGTACGTTTAGAAGGTTAGTTAATATTAAAATGGGTTTTAAATAAATAGTTATATGTGTGTGGACTGGTGTTAGTTGACTCAGGATGGGACAGGTGACAAGCAATTATAAATATTTTAATAATATTTTCTTTTACATATAAAGACGTGGAGAATTTCTTGCAGCTCAGCGAGTGTCGGCTTCTCTCCGAGGGCCTTGCTCCATGTAAGTGTTTACATCTCTAAATTCCTGTCCGGTCATTAATGTCCTCCAGCCCTTCGAATAACCCAATATCATGATCCTTGTTTGGTTGTTTTCCGGTGTTGAACCACGGGTAGTTACGCCCATCGCTGTGTTCAGCACCGGTCTGAAATGGCGGAGACGAAGAGTGTGAGATGCCTTCATCACTGAAACTGGCTCCTGGGAAAGAACTTCTCTGTCCTTCTTTACTGCCGCTATGAGTCGGATTCTTTCTGAACGAAAAGGAACGGAAAGCTTTATAATACAAATCTTCTGAATTAGCACGTGATGTATCTACCCCACCAGCAGCGTGTTCTGTTTCCCTGTGAGGTCGGTTGTTATTGTCTTTCCCTGGAAATGAGAAACGTGATTCGCCGCTCTCTACTCCACTGGCGGAGTTCTGGTTGACGTAGCGTCCGTCTGAATTGTGTGTATTGTATCGCAGGTCCTGTCCCCTTCCAAAGTTCTGAATGTTTAATCGGGTTTCTTGACCGCTATTGGGGATCTGTGTAGTAAATTGCAAATCGTGCGTACCTCTGAAATTCTGACTGTTGTATCTTGAATCCTGTGTACCAACTGACTTTTGTCCACTCTCGAAGTTATGGCTGTTGATTTGCGTTTCTTGCACGGTAGGGTAATTCTGAACATTGTGTGGCACTTCCTCTCGGTTTGCAGAGTACTGAGTCTTCAAGTGGAACTCCTGTCCCTCACCGAACTTCTGATCGTGTCTGCCCGATGGGTTTCGGTTCATCGACACCCGAAATTCCTGTCTATTTTCAGGGTCCTGGGTATTGAACATCCGAAAGTCCTGGCCGGCCCAGGTGTTATGATTCTTAAACGCCCGAAACTGCTGGCCGTCATCAAGGTTCTGCTTCTTGAAAATCCCGAATTCCTGTCCGGCGGCGGAGCTGTATACGAAGTCATGGTCTCCGGATGGACTGTGAGCGCTGACGACCTCGTCAGGCAGTGTGGAGTATCCTTGTACGCTACTCCTAACTGGCGCGTTGTCTGGCTGGTACGAGTTTCGGCTGACAGAATCATGTCTGCTTTCTTGGTTCCATGCGCTGCTCTTGCTCTCGTCGTGTCTGTCGTAGTCCCTGTTCCTTCGTGCGTAGTAATCTATAGCCTGAATTTCGTTTCCAAACGGTCTGGAATCGTGAATTGAATCGTCGTCTTCATAATTATCCGAGTCTGCGTGATTGTCCTCATCCTCCTGGCCATATGTAACAGGCAGGTATGAATCTCGAAATCTTGTGAGAGGTCTTCGCTGCGGTGCCCAGTTCCTGTAGTTCCTGGCGTAGTTATACATACCGTAGCTATTTCTGCCAGTGAAGGGCGTCCTGCGCCCTATTTTCCTGTGGTGACCCTTTCTGTGCCACCCCCGTCGACCCCGACCCTTCTTGCCACGACGCTGCTTCCTCGGTTTATATCTGTAAGCGCCTCCGTAGCCATAGTCCTTGGCGTAGTGCTGCGTTGTGTGGTACCGGTGGATCACCTTGACCCGCTGCGGTGTGTGGATCACCAGCCGGGAACTGCAACAGCGTATGACACCTCTACCGCCAATGAACATAACACATGTACAGTCAAATATCCAGTGAAGAGAAACCTTTGCATGTGGACACAATTAGGGAACTATAATTTATTTTTAGGTTAAGTTTCGTGAGCCCCAGATGTGCATTGTCCGACTCCCTAAAGCAGAGGTTTTCTTTAGTATTTGATAGTGACTAAGTTGGTTAAGTAAGTAGAGCCCCCTAAACTTGTATGGAAATGGAAGATTAATTTACATATACAGGAAACTGCTTCATGTAACTTTATCCTGAGACAGCAGAATAGGGTCATATTCTCTTCCTGTTTCTTTAAAATCCACAAAGATGTCGCCCCAACTGTACCTAGTTCTAGCAAGGTTTTTTTTTATTATTTTAAGGTTCTCAGACTAAAGTCCTGTATGAATTTTTCCTTTCACCATTCGTGCTACATGTTCCGCCATTCTATGCCTGTTGATTTTCCCCAAACAGTTCTCGAATATTAAGGTAAAGATAAAGCAATACCTGGGCTTACTTAATTAAGCACCTCGTCATGAAGACGTATTGCGGAGAGGAGTTATAGTGCCACATTTCTTAAATTTGTCACTAGATGGAGGTGAGTGGTCAGCTTCATGGCCCTACCGCTTTATCCCCAGGAAAAGAGCCCTCAGTATCCATTCTGTAGGAGGCTGGGTGGACCCCAGTACCGATCTGAATGTTACTGAGAAGAGGAAGATTTCTTGCCTCTACTAGAAATGAAACACCGACTCCTCGGCCTTACATCCCATATCCGGCTATGGGTAAACTTATAGAGTCAACACAAGGTTTGTTCTCTGTAAGTATGACACGTGACGAGTACAAATTATTAAGTTCCTTGTTATGTAATGTCTTACTTCCTTCAGCTATTTATTAGCTCTTAGGTTCGTGTATTTTTCTTGGCGCGTTGTTTTTAACAGCCGTAAGCTATGGTCTTCCTTTAGATTGAGACATAATTTGACAAACTTAAAAAACGAAGAAAATTTAATAACTTTTATGTTACAATTTTAACATTTTTTAGGGAGAGGAGAAGACAAAATACTGTGAACTGAATTGTACCAACACTTCCTCGAATTCTGATCTGTTTTTAAGGGTTTCATGATGGTAACTCTAATTTGTTTTCTTTATGATTCTGTTCAGCGATATATTAACATGTACTTATTTTTTCTTATGTTGCCATTATTATTCAATTGGATGATTTCTAGAACATGATGTTTCAAATCCTCATAAACAAATGTCGTCATTATGCACTACCGTATCCAACCATAATTTCTACAGCTTATTTCCCAAACACTTCTTTTAAAAATATGTTTCCTCTTTCATTCCTATTGTCCACGTGTCCAAATTTCATTATCCTTCCACACAAGAATCCTTATTACTCTTTAATTTTCTCCGTCAGGTCTGTCTGTAGGCCTATATGCAGCGCATTTCCCTTGATTAAACAAAAGGAGATTGCAAAAGACTAGCAACAATACATGAATCCGTTAAGTGAGATGAGACTGCCATTAGTGTGGGCCGCCATGATGTTCTTGGGGCTAAGAAACTTGTGTAGAGAGAGCAAAATTACTAAAAACTTTGTTCAGTATAGGCCATGTTCACACCGACATCCTAACCTCACGAACACAACTCTAGCGCGTTACCGTGTTAACCATAATTGGCTCTAGTCCGAGTTCAGGCCGTTCTGAGATTGGAGGAACTTAAATTTAACATATTTCATGACTCTGTAATCCTGTAAGTGGGGTTATGAACAACACAAGTCTGCCACACTGAAATATGAAAATGTTACTGCTGTGGAACTTTCTACGCTTTAGTGACCCCCTTCATTCAGATAAATTTTCATAGCTTGGCCTCCTTCTCTTGTTTCCTAAACCTACATAGGAAAGTACTTAATTTTCGCTCGATATGCAGCTTGACCTGTGACACACTTCCGTATGCTTTCAGAGTTTAAACAAACTTGCATGTTGTACTAAAGATATCCAGGAAAAGTGATAACAAATTCGTAATTTTCCTGTTTCATTTCCTTGCGTTCCATGTACTTAGCAAGGTGGAGGTTCTAAGAGAAGGAACGACAAAGCTTTCAGAATGAGCATAGTGACACAAATATGAGGTGAGTTTTAAGCACCTACTTCTTAGAAAAGAAGAGTCATCTTGTTTTTGGGCCCTAAAGTATAAATACGAAAACGTTCTAACTGCTAATTCTAATGATATCTGTGAAATTATCTGTAATTCCATTTACGTTATTCCGTTTTGAATTTATTACTAATTAATAACATATATTTTAATTCTTTTGCTTAAAACCCTCAGAACCAAATGACGTATTCAATTTTGTTGAAAAATTCTGATTTTCTCATTGAAAAAGAAATTGTACATCATGTAGTACGCATATGGAAGACAAAAATGCATACAAGATTTTAGTCAGTTAAATCATTTGGGAAGAAGCATCTAAGGAGGTTGGTCCTTGTAGATGGGAGGTTAATGTTGAACTGTGGTTGTGAATCTTTGGTGTCGTCAATTACAGAAGTAAATGTGGGCTTCAGTGGGTTGAGAATCACCTAATGGGGGTGGGGGTTTCCATGTGACAAGAAACGCAAATATCCAAGAAAGAAAGACTCTCTAAAATTGTTAAAATTTACCAATGTAAAATTTCCAGTTTAAGTGAATTATATGGCCTTTCTCTGACGCTTGAAATGGCATGGTAGGTAAATAGACCAGGACACATGAACAATTTATAATGATATTAAATTAAAATTTGACGTACAATGTGTTCCGAAAGCCACATCACAGAACAAGACCAACG
Source organism: Cryptotermes secundus (assembly GCF_002891405.2). Classification (NCBI taxonomy): domain Eukaryota; kingdom Metazoa; phylum Arthropoda; class Insecta; order Blattodea; family Kalotermitidae; genus Cryptotermes; species Cryptotermes secundus. The sequence continues at coordinate 12,208 of NW_019730099.1, read as the reverse complement.
CCAGGGGCAGCGCTCCAACTCGAAATATTTCATCGTCGCGTAAATATCTTCAGTGGCGTCAGCCAAGTGGTGCATAACAAATTTCGAGCGCTTTGATTGCCAGTAATTTGGCGTGACATGGCTTACTTCTGCTGTACCATATAGTGGTAGACTCGCTGGAATATGGCCACGCGAAGATCTGATCCAGATCTATTCGGTGGCCAAGTGCTACGTGATAATCCCCGGCATGAGCAAAGTCTCACCAGTCACAAAGAGTTCAGCATTAACTGGAAAACTGCTCGACTTACCACTGTAAGAAAGCATATTACAACAGCCTAGAGATGGAATGCACTAATTTCAGATTACTGTGTAGTAAATTGTGTGGGAATCTCTCGGCACATCGCCTGTGAGCTGAGGAACTAAGACAACGACACTAACAGGCTGTTAGAGGAGCTTCAAAATACATTTTTTTCACTCATCATTACTAAGGTGAGCGGTGGAGAAGTGGGCATGTGGGATTTGTGGTGGGAAAATGACACTGGGACAGGTTTTCTCCGAGTACTTTCTTTTCTCCTGTGAATCGTAATTCCACAAACTTCTCCATACTAATTAATTACCCAGTAATCAGAGCTACATGTTCTTGATGATGACGTAATCTTTAATGAAAAAAAGTAAAGACAAAAGAGAAGAGTTTGAAATGCAGTTCCAAGGCTCGCGATTGGATCTTGCTTGGGGAAATGATAAATAAATGCAAAAATTTTGGTCCGGAAAACCTAAGAAATACATCACTTAGGAGGTCTATATGTAGATCTGAGGATTATGTTAAAATTATCATAAAAATAGTGTACAGCATTTAAGCTGAATCCATTTGCCACAGTATAGAGTTCAGTGGAAGTGTCTTTATGCACACAGCAGTGAATTTTCGTGTGCCGTAATACCGTGTACTATACTGACCACCTGAGTTTCTCAGGATGGAGTTAGACCCTACTTGGACAAAATATATACTTACTGTCCAGCTTCGACCTCCTCTGCCGGTTCCAGAAGCACCAACGCAGTTAGGATTGCCTGCAACAAGCAGATCAAAAGTACAAATACAAATTGTGAACTGGCTTACTGATATGCCTGTACCAACATATCAGAACGTTAGTTCTGATGCTGAGAAATGCAATGGGACAAGTAGAATAAAGATAATACATATTTCCGCCTTTCAATAGATTTTAAGATGTTATTCAATTCTTAAGCGCCACTTCTCAGAATTCCGTGAAGCTGTTTCTGCTGCAGAGTTAACAGTATAAAGCCAAATGAGATGCAGAAAATGGAGCAGGCTGCGGGTAACCGCGAAAACAGATTTTACGGCATGAGCTGAAGGACGTGGAGACCGAGGCAGACCTCTGGGATGATGGCATGATTGTGTCAATTCGAAACAGACAGACTGCCTGTTCCATTAAGAGAAGAAAAAGAAGAACCTGTTGAATTTCGAACTGTTGTTCACATTTACATAAACTAAGTGCGTGAAATCAGAATTACGAGACTGGAATATAGTCGTCCTTGTCATTGTTGTTGCTATGTCGTTATTTTGTTGTGTTGTTGATGAAGGTTTTGTTGTTGTTTACAATATTAGTGCTGTTATTACTGTCTTTTTATTAAATATACAATTGATTATAATAATAATGATTACTATAATGAATTATTATTATATGAATTGCCTTTTTTTCATATTTTGTTTTTGTGTATTTTAATTATTTTTTACTCATGCCCACGCTGCAATCAGTCTTTGGGCTGTTCATTTATCACGTAAAAAAGTCAGAACTGAATTGAATTGAATTATTAGGGTAGATGTTCAGTCAAGAAGGGCCCCTTTCCAGGGTTACATGACCATGACAGACTACCTGTCTGGGGGGAGAAAACTCTGAATATAAACCCTGGTCCTCCAAGATATGTAGTTTTGCAACAGGTTTGTAACCTGCACAAATAAGAAAGAAATAATTATGTAATGCATTTATAAATGTTCTCTTCCAGCTATATGAATAGTACCGCGTTTGAAATGAATATATACCCCACTTCCTAGGGCTTAAAATGACCCACGATTGGCGAGCGTCACTCACCACAGCCGCCGAGATCCACATAGTCCATACGTCACATGCTGCAGGCTGACACTTCCTTTCGTGTTGGTCGTACTTGATCAAGAAGTCCCCTTGCCTTCAGAACTTCCTTTATAGCTTCCTCATCGGATGTTGGTGGGGGTGTGTGTGTGTGATGGAGGTCACTGCGCTCTCTCCCCGCTGTAGCCACCGCGGAGTTCCCTCTTGGAGTACTCTTCGTAGCGTGACACACATTCGTAACTCGTTTTCAGTAGTTTCATACTTAAAACAACGAGCCAGGGCACGTGATTCATTCCATATGTTTCGTGTGTCTCTGTTTTCTAAAATATAATTCAAATATATCTTCATCTCTCAACCAGAGAGCAGGATAGATTCATAACAATAATAAACCATTGTCAAATATGGTAGGACAGTGACAAATGGAATCTCCATTCGCAGAATAGTTCACAACACTTATAATTCGTGGAATGTTTGAGACCATTCACTTCATAACTGTTAGTTGTCGGCTTATGGCCGCGGCGGCAGGTCAGGTCAAGTGTAGTTGTGGACAGAGTGGCACTGAGGCAGGAATTATCCGAGTATTTTTGGTTTCTCTGCCAATTATCATACACCAAATTCTCCATAACTCTCACCTGTCTTCGGTGCTGTTACAATGGGCCATTTACGGCCTAAGAACCAAGGGACGCAGTCTCAACGCACCCTAACAATAAAAACAAATTCACGTCAGCCTCATTTATCTTCACGTACCTGTAATCTCGAAGTTTAAAATATATAAATCTATAATTTTGTCTGTTTAATATGGACGTAGAACTTGATATGTCATCCTAAGAGAAGACATTATATGCAGGCCTACAGAAGGAGTCAGAGAACTACGTGGACCTGAGAGAGAGAAAATCACGAAAGATAGAAGAAGAAAATTACATAATGCGAAGTTTAAGAATTTGAATTTGAATTATTATGGTGACGAAATCAAGGATGGGATAGACAAGGCATGCAGAAGGCACGGAGAGATTAGAAACAAGTACAATATTTTGATCGGAAATCATAGGAGGACGCGACTACTTCGAAAATTTTATTCTAGGTGGGAGAATAATATTAAAATGGATCTTAATGAAACAGTGTGAGAAAATGTGGGCATTTTTCAGTTCTTTCAGAAAAGAGTACAAAGGTGAGCTCTTGTGGACACGGGTTCCATAAAAAGCTGCTAATTTCTTGACTGGCAAAGTGAATACAAGTAAATTCCAAAGCGTTCTGACTAATGTGTACGTATAACACCCAGAATTACTGGGCTTTTGGACTTTTTCCATCATTCGGTATTCGAGAAACTAGAAAACACAACGTTTTGAATTGAGGTTAGCGCTTTCTAATGGACCCAACTGATGATGTGTCACCACTTCCCCTCGCATGAGGACGGAAACAGATGCAGTTTCCGAAACGTTGTGTCTTCTAGTTTGTAGAATACCGGACGGTGGACACGGTCCAAGAACCCAGTAATTCTGAGTGATTACGGTTTCTCAAGTAGGACTCTCCTGTGGGATTAGTTATTTACTTATTATTAATATTATCATTTCTCTCATGGGGTGAGACTGAGTTCACTTGGCACTGCGGCCACTCTTTGGCCTATTGTACCAGCCCCAGATGACAGATGACGATGATGATGATTGTGAAGCAAGCGGTGGAATGCGAATTGGCAGAGGATACCGAATTACGTGGAGAAAACCTGCCCCAGCGCCACTTTGTCCACCACAAATCCCTAATGACCTGAACCGCGCTCGTACCCGGGCCGCCGTGGGTCGAAGCCGGCGACTAACCGCCTGAGATATGGCACAGCGTTTAATTATTTAGTTAACAGGTTAGTTAAAATGTTTTTAAATATGAGGAGGCGACTAACATTTTGCGTTACAGACAATACTTTTCTGTGACCCCGAAATCCACTCTGTTTTCTAAAACGCTGCGTAATGCGTCATACGTGCCATGCTCGTGTTGTCAGATATTAATTCGTTGAAAGTATAAGATCGTAATCCTCCAGTCTCTGCCATAATGGCCTGTCCTACTTGCTGGTCTCCATGTGTAAGGCTACTGCCTTATATTCGCTTTGTGGGTCCATTCATACCCGCAGGTTAAACGAAAGAAGAAAGCACTAGATGCAAAATCTCCGGTCAATGCGATTGGCTGACATTTTAACGAAAGTTAGGCACACTTCCTTTAAATTACGAACAACGTTTCATTTCTCTCTGCATCACGCCATTTATTGACTCTCTTTCTCCACGTTTTGTTACTTTGCAGATTCGATCCTGCTTTTAAGTATGATAACATCTGCTGCTTCTGTCTGCCTCAGGAACGCAACAGAAATAACGGCAACTGTGATGCCGTCTGCTGCCTGTTGCTGTTCTTGCTTAGTGCTGACTCTTCATTTGATGCTGCATAGTTCCAACACGAACTGAAGGACTGGATATAAATTGACAGAAAAAGAATTAGCCATTCTCTATATTTAATTTTGTCGGCAACGCTAACACGGCGACTGCGCAAATTTCTGTGATTGGAACAAGTAATTAAAATTAACTCCTTGGATCCGAGTTCCTCTTGAGAAGCCAACAGTTTATTTTTAACATTTTATACAACTAGAAGGTGCATTACCGTGTTTACAAGAGCCCGCCATTAGTCTGCATTCTGAGCCAGATGAATCCACTCGACATCCCTTTCCTATTTATCTAGTATCTATTATAATACAATTTTCTTTGCTTTAAAAAAATAAAATGAGGTTTATGATATCACCTTACCATCTGTGTGTCTGTGAGTACTCCCCTTAATTTTTTAAAACATTAGTAAGCTATGTGTCTATCTTTATATCTGTGTATCTGTGTCTATGTGTCTGCCTGTGTGCTTATGTATCCTCCCTAATTTTTTTGTTTTCTACATGGTCAATATCGTATCAAAGGAAAATATGCTATTGAATCTCTCCCAGAACATCTTGTAATATTCTCCCATCTACATCTAAGATTTCCTAGTGGCTCTTTCCTTCAGGCTCCTGTCAAAACCCCATATGAAGTCCTCTCCCATGCTTGCTACGTGCTACACGTCTCGTCATCCTTGACTTGATCATTCTAATCGTGTCTGTCAAGAAGTACAAGTTACGAAGATCCTCATTACGCAGTTTTCTCCAGCCTCCTACTAGTTAATCTCCCTTTCGTCCAAATATTCTCCTCAGCATCCTGTTCTCACACACTCTCAGTCTGTGTTCTTCCCTTAATGTAAAGAATCAAGTTTAACCTACCTACCTAACACTCGGCGCTACAGCCATGGGTGAACCTTGGCCTCTTCTACAACCAATCTCCACAAACAATGCATGTTGCTATAAGAATTGACCCACGCATTGATCCGAGGTTGGATGTTAGTTTTCTGAACAAAATTATCTTTACAGGATGAGGTTGTTAGGATCATGCCCAACCCCCAACCTGGAGGACCAGGGTATCTCTCTTAGTCTGGACTCTACCAGAGTCCAGACGTGGCGTGGGTGGCTCTACCGGTAGTTAAACTACCGCCGGCATAGCTCTCCAGGTCACAGTCACACAAGCCCCACCACCACGACAAGGTGGGGGCGCCTTTGGAGGGAACCAAATTTCACACCCATGCAACACTACACCAGAAATTATAAGTTTCTGAACTGAATACCAGGGTTATTTAATAAAGAGTATGGAAACTTTACGTAACTATAAGGTTCGTCTGAAAGTACTTTTATGTAGAGCGTAAAAGAACAAGTATGGGTGAGTATATGTTGGTGGTGGAACGCAAAACTGCGTTTCGTCTGTGCATGACGTTGTTTCGTATCTCCACATAAGTGATAAAGAAGTTTGGGCAATAATTGAATTGATACACACCTAACAATATGTGACTATGATCCAAATAAGGGCTGTATAGCCACAGATGGTTGGATATTTAGGTAGGGAGGCAGGTAATTTACCTTCGGGAAGTGCTTGGTTTGAATGTCCGTCGACACACCGACTATTCTGAGTGAGGTTTTTCGTGTTTTCTATCGAACTGTCCAGACTAGTGCCGTGATATGCCTCTAATTATCCCGGCTCCTCACGTCCAGCCCGTAGCCAGTCTTTACACCGACTGCGCTATCCCGGCTCCTCACGTCCAGCCCGTAGCCAGTCGCTATACTGACTGCGCTATCCCGGCTCCTCACGTACAGACAGTAGCCAGTCGCTATACTGACTGCGCTATCCCGGGTCCTCAGGTCCAGCCTGTAGCCAGTCGCTATACTGACTGAGCTATCCCGGCTCCTCAAGTCCAGCCCGTAGCCAGTCGCTCTACCGACTGCGCTATCCCGGCTCCTCAAGTCCAGCCCGTAGCCAGTCGCTATACCGACTGCGCTACTCCGGCTCCTCACGTTCAGCCCGTAGCCAGTTGATGTACTGACTGCGCTATCCCGGCTCCTCACGTCCAGCCCGTAGCCAGTCGCTATACTGACTGCGCTATCCCGGCTCCCCTACACTCTTCAATATTCAGATATTAATTATGTTAGTTTTTTGATAAACTAATAAATGATGTAGTTTCTCTTAATCACAGGGCGATGCAAAATATTTTCATTCGTGCTAATTTTATAGCTTTGATAATGTTATAATATCCTGATAGTTTAACTGTTGGTACATTCTGTCATTTAACACTGGCGATCACTCGACCTTCGTTCATTTGGAACATGCCATGCAGTAGATGTTGTCTGTCATTTGTAAAGTATCAACATATGATCTCGGTATCCATTCATAATTTATACAACAAACAGCTGTCGTGTCCAGTGAGCCAACATGCGAATGAGTAACGAAATGCTATTATTAGTTGGTAACGTAGACATCGTATTACATGCATATTGTTCTGCCATCTACCCACAGTTTTGGTTCAACTACTACAAAGTGATCAGGAGGTAATAGCAACCACCAAGAGCTCAGTCAGTAAAACGGCCTACTTCTATCCCACTCGAGTAAATTATTCGAGAAGAGATTAGTAGCCCATCTTTCTCTGTACCACGTAAATTTTAATTTCTACTGCAGATGTGTTGGTTTCGGAACGACACAAATTTATGAATTTTTACTTTTACAGGAAATACTCAATTTGGGCGTACCCAAGGTGCAGAATTTAAAAAGGGAATTGTATGACAATGGAGCATGTAATTGATGAACTGCTTTTAGCCTGCTTCCTTGATTTGAAAAAGTAAGAGAAGGCTAATGAGATGAACTTTGTCCATGTGTCTGTGTGTTTTGCCTCCAGTCATTGCTAGGTAGCGGTTCTGTAAACATGTTGCCGGGACAACGGTTACACAGCACCAACACACCAATCGTTGGTCGCGTCGTTTTCTATGCCGTCTGTGTCTTATCAAAGCAAAGCAGGCGAACATTTGTTCCCAGAAATTCCTATACTGACTAACACATCGAGACATGACGCCTGAAAGCCGGAAGTGAGGAGCAAGAGAATCACTGCGAACAATTTCATTGCTGGGCACAGATATGGTAAACACGTTGCTGCGGCAATCAAAATGCGTGCAGCAATGCAGGACTGTTGAAGGTGTTGTTTTCTGTGCGGCCCGACCCGAAGTTTTAGAAGAAGGGCCATAACCGATCGGTTAGCAGTCGATCATGTAAAATATCTCGGTGTAATCTTCGATAAGAGGATTACGTGAAGACTGCACATAGAAATGATTGAAGCCAAGGCCTTCAGAAAATTTATAACAATCTACTCCATATTCGAAACTGAACGCCTAAACACCAACATTAAACCAACCCTCCATAAGGCACTGATCAGATCAGTAATGACTTACGGCTGTCCCGTCTATGAAATAGCGCCAGATACTTACCTATCAAAATTGCAGCGCCCGCAAAACAAGATTCTCCACACCACTGGGAATTTTCCATGATGCACACCGGTCCTCCATTTCAACCTTCCGTATGTATACGAGTACACAACAGAATTGTGCAGACAAGAATAAGTCATACAAAACCATGAGAATGAACATGTTCGCGGTATAGGACAAGGCGAACTCATACACAGAAAATACAGGAGGCCAGGGGCGGTGCGTCATTAGGGGCTAAACGGGCTAAGCCCAACCTAATTTTTTTGTAGTATTGAATTTTCATATTCATTCATATTTTATTCTGTTTATTGAGATCAAATTTGTATAGAAATATTAACATTTCTCTTTATCATGATATAATTAAGGAGGCACGAAAATGCAATAGTGATGCCTTAGCCATATCACAGCTTATTTGTTCGGTTACAATAACGCAGGGGCTAGCTCGTCTCTAGCCCTTACTGTGTGTATCGTTAGTAGCCTTAAGTTCAGTGAACCTCTCAGGGATTCTAAAGCCGGGTCCTGACTTGTTGCGTATCCCCATATCGTATCTCCGTTATGTATCAACCGATGCAACGCGACAAAATTTCTCCTTCCAAGAAGGCAACGAAGAAATAACGAGCTGAATCTCAGTTTCGAGCCAGATTTCAGTCAGCAGTGACTACACCTAACCTGACGGTAGCAGCGGCCGCGCACGTCTGTCTTCACTATGCTATGAGGGAAAGAAGAAAGAAATCACGACGTTTGTGGATATCGCCGATCTATGTCAGTAGGGAAGTGTACAGTGGGGCCCATCTTTTGGCGGACTTAAATTTTCAGTCAGTCAGTCAGTCAGTCTGTTCAGTTCCTTTCCTATTTCCTCCCATGCGTCCTGCTTTTATGTTTTATTGTAATGTTCTGTGTTTTGGCGATTCCAAGTCACGTCCCTCTCCTTATATTCATCAATTAAATATATTGTGACGTGAGAATATAATGCTCTCCTTACTCCACTCCATTCAGTGTACAAACAGAGAATCAAAAATATAAGAACGCACACTGGTGATGACTACACTCCGACTGTCCATTTTACGGAGCTGATAAGCAAAGCGCGATGCAACCGCCTGCACGTCCAGACTGGCACCACTGCAACACGAGTCGTCCCTTTGATGCGATGGGAAAAGACCGCCAAGCGAGCGAACAGCCCGTTGCGTATCACCGTATCAACATTTTGCAACGGAAGGATGATGCGGGGTACCGTCCACACTGATACGATACGGGGATACGCAACAAGTCTGGACCCGGCTTAAGTATTGCATGCGTCTTGAAGTGTCACGCTTGGGGCTAGTTTTGACAAGGCTGAAAGGGACGGGTGGAGTGTGGATGTTATTGTGAATTTCCAGCCTTAAGTAACACGTTCTTTGTAAGAATAGACGGAGGGTAGGTTTTCAGACACCATTCAGATTCCATCTTTCAGTTGTGTTCTGAGCAGTGGAGAAGATACAAGTTCGGGAATAAAGTAATTGTAGCGTAGGCCTAAATTAAAGTTGTTTTTCAAGTGTAATTTCCAAATTAGGGTTCAGGTTAATATTGTATTCGTATTAGAATTAGTGTTTAATATGAATACGGTGGACGCTCTTCTGAAATCACCGTTCTCAACTTTGAGTTTTGAAGAGAAATTACAAATAAATCTCTTGGCGCACATCAACCAACAGATTTCAAACTTGATCAGAACTGCAAGACTCAGAAAAAAAGTTTCCGTTATCTTGGTTTCACAAGAAGAAATGGCTGACTGTAAGTGAAAAAAAGAAATCAATTTTTTGTTTTGTGTGTTTATTGTTTGGTGGGGAAACGAGTTGGATTGTGACAGGTATAACAGACCTTAAACATTTGTCAGAAAGAGTTTGAAAACCCGAAGCGTCCCAAAGGCATATTAAAAATGATGTAAAAGTTAATCTCTTTGGTTTTGTCAATATTTTCACCCAATTAAATGATAGCTATAGGGTTTCTATTCAGCGTCACAATGAACTTGTGGATAAAAGAGACACATATTAAATAGGATAATTAATTGTATAAAGTTTTGTGGAACGCATGAACTTCCTCTTCGGGGACATGAAGAGCGCGAGTGTTCTTACAATCGCGGGATATTTTTGGATCTCGTGTCGGAACTTGCGGCTTTAGATAGTATTCTAAATGAACATTTAAAGAGTGCAAGTGTGTCAAAAAACACGTCGAAAACGATTCAAAACGAATTACTGGACTGTATATATGCGGTATACAAGGAAACGGTCAAACAAGAAATTTAAAATGCAAAATGTATGTAGCTGTCCAGGCAGATGAAACCTCTGACTTGTCATGCATGTCCCAATTAGTTATTCTGCTACGGCATGTCAATAGCAGTGGTCCCGTTGAAAGATCTGTGGAGTAACGTTCAACAGATGGCGCTACAGTTTTATTTAATATTTTCTTGTTAACTCTCGCTGACTTTACTTGGTCTCAAGGGATTAACTTTCTGCGTGACCACAAGGGCGGTTGAGGGTGGGGTCCCACGCTTACATAATCTTCATCCTCAGTACCTCCTGCCCTACCCTACAAAATTAATTCTTCGGAGAAGCGGTTTCCACAGCACAATAAGAGATATAATCAGAAACTAAGATGCTAGATTTTTTACTTCACTTCGTGGCTTTCCATGAGGTTTTAGTCCACAGATGGCGCTACAGTTATTTTATATTTTCTTGATAACTCTCGCTGAATTAGCTTGGTCTCAAGTGAATAACTTCAAATCTCCCATAAGGGCAGGTGGTTGGGGCGGAGGTAGGGCAATTTTTTTTCAACGAAAGCCTATACCCGCTTAGGCGAGTGTTTTAATGAGCGGCCGCAAAAAGCAAAGATCATCCCTCACCCCGGTCCCTTCCTCTATCTCTCCCTCCTCCTTTACCTTATATCCTAACTCCTTTCCATTTTCTCTTTCTCAAAAATCCTGCTGGTTATGAACCAGGGACCTTCTGAACACTAAGCGGATGTGTTACCCCTAGACCAAAAGCACCTCAGAAATGTATTTCCTTAATCTTCCTCTTAAGCTACATCTTCGGTTATAATTAAAAAAATCACTTTCTATACCACAAAACTATACTTGGTCTCGAACTTTCAAACAGCTACTTCACTACGTCGGTGTCTTACCCTTAGACCACCCGTGCCACGAAAGTTTCTTGTCTTTAATCTTCCTCTTATGTTACATCTGTTGTTATAATTACAGAAAAATCTTTTTACTCCACTTGTATTTTATAAAACTTTCGTTGGTTCCGAATCTCCGAACTCCTGCACATTAGGCCAGTACCCTACACTTAGACCACCTGTGCCATGAAAGTTTCTTGTCTTTAATCTTCCTCCTCTTACATCTCGCTATATAATTCCATAAAAATCTCATTACAAAAATTCTTGTTGTCTCGAACCACGGACCTTCTATTTACTACGCTGGTGTCTTACCTTTAGACCACCAGAACATCTATGCTACAGCTTTCTGCGATCCTCCTCATATTCTACGACTTGGTTTATAGCTGCAGAAAAATCGTATTTATTTATTCACTTTTCAATTTCACTTGACAAAAGACCCCGTTGTCTCGAACCCGGTACCTTCCCAATACTACGCCGATGTCTTTCCCACGTACCCCCAGATCTATACATATTTGTTACCTTCACCTTCCTCACATAGCACGACTTGCTTCCAACATGCACAAATTTCTTAAATTTCTCTCACAAAAATAGTCATGTATTCGAACCACGTATCTCCTAAATCATACGCCAGTGCCTTACTAAGGGCCCGCCACGGTTATGACAACTATTCGCTTTCGTCTTCCACATATCCTACCGCTTCGTTTCTACGTTTACAAAATTCCTCTTTACTTCTTGCTTCGTTTCAACGTAATTTTACGACTGACGGCTGGCCAGTCACTTTCTCTTAATTTAGAGCCCATTCAGACGCTCATGACCAGATCTTAGTCTTGAAGTAAGCGTTATTGTTTGACCTTCAATAGGAATTCTTTCTGAAGACAAGACGGGTCTATCCCTTCTCTCTTGTCACAGGCAATTACTTTCTATATTTCGTCCTTCCTCATCTAAACTACATGTAACGACCTCTACAACTATACATATATATTGCAATGTCTTTATTGGCAATATATATATGAATTTCGATTTCCACGAATTAAATATAGTGACTTGCCCCACCACATAAGAAAGCTACGAGCCGCCAGTGCAGGAGGCTTTGAGCCATGCAGTGGCTCCGGTATGACGTCATGGGCTTCCA
>NW_019730098.1:0-1105 GCF_002891405.2 Cryptotermes secundus | reverse complement strand
CATACACATAACACCCTCTTAGTATTTATAAATACCTCTTCATACAAGGAAAGAATCCAACCTTGATGGTGCACACCGGGTCACACTGACAGGGCGGCCAACCTCTTAACATGACTGAAACAGAAACATTCGAATATCAGTCCGATTAGAGGACGGTAATTTTTCACCCTATATTTTACCCATTTACGTGTATAAAGTTATTCGACTTCCTATCCACGAAGGGAAATTCGGGCGAAACAAATGCCCACCGCTCACTCAATTGGTCGCGTATCCATACACGAGAAACAAGGGAACGATTTCACTGACAAGAAAGATTTTTCGTCATAAAATTATGCCATTGGAGGGCAGCATAATGCCATAATATGTGATATTCAGTAATCATTTATATTACCGTGGGTGATTCGCAAAATCTTGAGGTGGGAGCGGCGTTCTCGACACAATCTAAGCTATCACGTAGCAATATAATCTCGGAATATAACAACAAAAAATTATACTTTGGGTCGAAAACAGTTAAGACGCTCAATTTTATACATAACGTCATATTTCGACTTATATTCCACGTTAAAACAGTCCTATATTACGTTCGGTTAAATAGCAGCTTCGTAAATGACGTCACTTTTGTGTGCGCAATGAACTACACCCACCTGTAAAAAACCTGGGGGCTGGCCCTTGGATCGCTGATGTTAGGTTAAGTTAGGTTACGTTGGTCAGATTAGGTTTGCGCAGAAGACTACTGCGCATCCATGTATAATTTGGAGGTGGCCAAGTTCGATAATTTATGCTGTTAGGTTGTGATTGTACATTATTATAGGTGTATGTAAACGAATTCTGCGCATCGTTATGATCAGTTAAGCACGGTTCGGCCGTCCTCAATATCTTACGATTTAATGCATATGACAGCGTAGTAAATCATATTTTTACGGGACATTTTATTTCCGAAATTTCTCACGTCATAATCTCTTGCATAATTTTTCTGTTAAACTCTACATAATCTATGAAACCTGGAATAAACTACGATATTTATAGTGGACGTAAATTCATTTTTCCGAAATAGTACTGATATTACAAAACGCTCTCAAGTGCATGATATCACAATTATCTTGAT
>NW_019730097.1:363-496 GCF_002891405.2 Cryptotermes secundus | reverse complement strand
TATTTGTCGCGATATACGCCCGATACGCGACAATATATATAAAAGTTATACCTTGTAATGGCAATGGAAATGTTTCTCTCTCTCTCTCTCTCTCTCTCTTTCAGTGTCGAGTGCAACAAAGGCATACAGGGCG
>NW_019730097.1:0-218 GCF_002891405.2 Cryptotermes secundus | reverse complement strand
GGGGCCTATAACACCCCCAAACACCCCACGATGGAAATTAGTGAAGCGCTTAGGGGCTTGGAAATTGAAGGAACCAGACGGATAGAATTCGTCATTGGGGACAAGCAGTACACCCACGATTTTGTGGTAGCGCCCTTTCCGATCCAGAAAGACGGAATTTTCGGGCTCGATTTATTGAGAGGGCTAGGCGCCCTCATTGACATGGCCGCAGGAGAAAT
>NW_019730096.1:0-290 GCF_002891405.2 Cryptotermes secundus | reverse complement strand
AAAAAAAGAAGAGAGTAGGAGGAGGAAGAGGAAGAAGAGGAAAATGACTTGCGATAGAAGAAGTAAAATGTAGAGTAAAGATTTATCAGGATGCTGCCAATAGTTTAGTAAATGTACTACAGGAGTTTGCCGTGCAACGGAATGTTTCAGACATGCTTACTCTAATTTCTCAATCTAAAGTGTTTGTGGAAAATCAGGCAGCAAAGAGAGTAAACTGCATACAAATACTCTGCCGGAGTTCTGGAAAAATTATAAAAAGTGAGTACTGCAATTTTTTCCTGTTCAGTGTA
>NW_019730095.1:0-1937 GCF_002891405.2 Cryptotermes secundus | reverse complement strand
CTCTCTGCAGACAAAATACCATAACAGTAGCTTTAAATAGGTTGGGAACTGGAAGGGATGTTCCGCTCCCTTCCAGTTCCCTGTTCACTCTCATCCTTATGTTAGGCACTCTCTCACTCATGGGGCTGAGCCCTCTTCTAGAAGCCGCAAGTTGTGAAGCTGCTCAAGAACTTCCCAACATTTTATGGAACCCGAAGGTTCATTACCGTGTTCACAAGAGCCCTCCACTGGTCCCTATCCTGAACCAGATCAATCCAGTCCATACCACCCCATCGTACCTCTCTAATATTCATTTTAATATTGTCCACCCACCTACTCCTTGATCTTCGTAATGGTCTCCTTCCGTCTGGCTTTCCCACGAACATCCTATATGCATTCCTCTTCTCTCCCATTCATGCTGCATATCCTGCCTATCTCATCCTCCTTGACTTGATCATTCTAATTATACTTGGAGAAGAGTACAAGTTATGAAGCTCCTCATTATGCAGTTTTCTCCAACCTCCAGTCACTTCATCTCTCTTTGGTCCAAATATTCTCCTCCACACCCTGTTCTCAAACACCCTCAGTCTAAAATTCGCTTAGTGTGAGGTAGAGTCCAACTGGGTCCACTCGGCACGGCGGCCACTGTTTGGCCTATTGTAGCCTGCCCCGAGTGATTATGATGGAGAATTTGGTTCAATGAAGATTGGCAGGGGAAGACGAAGTACTCGGAGAAAACCCGCTCCAGCGCCACTCTGTCCACCACAAACCCCACTTGACCAGACCCGGGATCGAATCCGGGCCGTCGCGGTGGGAAGCCAGCGACTAACCGCTTGAGCTATGGCGCGGCCTCACTCTCAGTCAATGTTCTTCCCTTAAAGTCAGAGACAAAGTTTCACACCCATATTATATTTTTTATGTTTATAGACAGTAAACGGCAATGGTTACAAAATCCAAGCGAAAAACGTGTACATGGGGGTAATCTGAACAATATCAGACGTGAAATCAGCAGGCATTTCAGGAATAAGAAGAGGGAATATATGAAAGACAAAATTTATTTACTTAATAATGAACAGTAAGAACAAGAACATTAGAGGCCTGTATAGAGGAATAAATGACTTTAATGGGAGTTACCAAGCTAGAAGTAAATTAGTGAAGGATGAGAATGGTGATCTGCTTACAGATTCCCACAATATTTTGAATAGGTGGAGGAACTACTTCTTTCAGTTATTGAATATAAATAGGGTCAGTGCTGTTAGGGAGATAGAAATGCACACAGCTGAGCCGTTAATACCTAATCCCAGCCCTTTTGAGGTTGAAATTGCTATTTCAAAATTGAAAAGGTATAAATCGCCAGGTAGTGATCAAATTCCGGCAAAACTTGTTCAAGCAGGAGGCGAAATATTACGTTCTGAGATCCATAAGCTAATTACTTTTATTTGGCATAAGGAAAAATTGCCTGATCAGTGGAAGGAGTCTATTATTGCACCGGTTCACAAGAATGGTGATATAACTGGCTGTAGTAATTATTCTGGGATATCACTGCTATCAACTTCATATAAAATTTTGTCCAATCTACACTTCTCCAAGTATAATTTAAATGATCAAGTCAAGGAGGATAAGATGTCCAGGACATGTAGTATGAATGAGTGAAAAGCTGAATTCATATACAATATTTGTGGGAAAGCCAGAAGCAAAGAGACCACTGGGTAGACCAGATGTAGGTAGGTGTATAATATTAAAATGGATGTGATAAAGATAGGTGGGAGTGTTATGGACTGGATTGATCTGGATAAGGATAGGGGCCAGTGGAGCGCTCTTCTGAACACGCTAATGAACCTTCGGATTCCATAAAATATTTGGAAGTTCTTGAGTAGCTGCACAACTGGCGGCTTCTCGAGAACGACTCATCCCCATGAAGTTAGTTAGTTTAGTTGGAATAAAGTAGGCATGGATGG
>NW_019730094.1:0-1691 GCF_002891405.2 Cryptotermes secundus | reverse complement strand
AACCGTCGTCCTCTCAAGATCAGGTAATTTTCCCTAGCGGTATTTATACCCTCCTCAAACAGCCGCAAGTCCCCCTGAATCGGCTTTCATGGATTTCGGATTTATGGTCAGGGTACCATAAAATTTTCTGTGATCGGCAGGGCAAACATATTCACAGACACGAACGTGACTATGGGGCCCAGGTTACCGTAATTTCCCCAATTTCTAAACTCATCGGCAATATCAATCAAAGTTACTTTAATCGCAACAAAGCGATGCCGCAAACAATAAGAAGTTATTAAGAGGGTCGCACACTAATGGAAATTGGTAGTAGCTATATTTCCAAGTTCGCTTTCTTCAGCCAAACATTCAGTATTACTTGCGAGTTTGTGACGACCATTGTTCAGTTGTTATGTCTTGTGTTGTGACAAGTAGTACATTCAACTAGTTACACAGTTGTCAGGGTATTTTAGTTACTGTGCTTCAAATTATTGAGCAAATAAGCAGTACTGTTTTATATCACTATTCTTGATATGGCTAAAAGACAAATGAGTTATAGTTTTAACAGTGAATGGGAGGAGCAGTATTGTTTTATTGAATACAGAGGAAAACCTATCTGTTTATTGTGTAAAAGTAGCGCATCTGTTCCTAAAAAAAGTAATGTAGAGCGACATTTTTGACTAACCACAAATAACTTCAACAATGAATTTCCTGTGAAATCTGAACTAAGAAAACAAAAGGTGAAAGACCTGCAATCTAAATTAACCTTGCAACAATGTGCATTTGTGTATTTACAAAGCCTAACCAGCAAAGTAGTAATGTAACAATAGCTTCCTATAAAATCTGTCATGTGCTAGCTAAAAGGGAAAAAACCTTTCAGTGATAGGGAAATAGTTAAAGAAGCTATGATCAGTGCCGGCGAGTCTCTGTTCGATGATTACAAAGATAAATCTGCACTTATGCTTCTATCAAAGGACTTCAGTTGTCTCACCAAACTGTTGCTAGACGAGTTGAACAGATTTCTGATAATCTGGAATCTCAACTACATCAGGATTTGCAATCGTGTGAATATTTTTTGCTCCAGCTTGATGAAAGCACTGATATATTGTATGTTGCACAATTATGTGTATTTTAGAATGGTTTTTGGTGATTTTACGGTAAAGGAATAGTTCGTTAAACTGCTGCCACTTCTTGAACGTACTAGGGGAGAAGACATATTTAATGTGTTCCTTAAATTTGTGAAAGAATGTAACTTACCACTTTCTAAACTTGTTGCTATTACTACAGATGGGGCGCCTTCAATTACTGGTAGGAACAATGGGTTTCTTGCTTTTTATGCTAAGGATGAATCATTTCCCAGTGTTCTTTCTTATCACTGCATTATCCACCAGGAAGGTGCACAAAGGTTTTGAAGTTTGACAATGTTACAAATGTAGTAACTCGTGTGGTAAATTAGATCATCTTCTGCTTGTCATCGATTGTTCAGAAATCTTTTGAATGTGTTGGACACTGAGCATGGTGACATAATTTTCCATGCAGACATAAGGTGGCTTAGTAGGGGGAAAACCCTGGAACGATTTTTCTGTCTTCTGGATGAGGTCAGGGACTTTCTGAACTCATCTCCTGGCCAATATTATGAAGAAGTTGATGAAATATCATGGCTACTAGATTTAGCTTTCTTGATAGATATCACCTCAAAATTAAATGAGTTA
>NW_019730093.1:0-404 GCF_002891405.2 Cryptotermes secundus | reverse complement strand
TAGGATATTGGTGGGAAAACCAGAGGGAAAGAGACCACTGGGAAGTCCAAGACCTAGGTGGGTGGACAATATTAAAATTGATTTTAGAGAGATAGGATGGGATTGTATGGATTGGATTGATCCGGCTCTGGATAGGGACCAGTGGAAGGCTCTTGTGAACACGGTAATGAACCTTCGGGGTCCATAAAATGCTGGGAAGTTCTTGAGTAGCTGCACAATTGGCAGCTTCTCAAGAAGGGTTCAGCTCCATGAGTGACTGAGTGATTTCCTTCTTACTTCATGTTCGACCACATTCTGTTTTCATCAGGTGAAACACAAACAGACTCTTGATATAACACATACACAGACTGATTACTTTTGTTAAAATGCAATACTATATAAAAGTGTACTTACTTACTTACTCA
>NW_019730092.1:0-518 GCF_002891405.2 Cryptotermes secundus | reverse complement strand
GAAGGAAAAATAAGAAAATCCGCAAGCGAAGAGAGAGTGAGAACCAGTGCAAGCAGACTGTCCTCCGAAACGTCGGTTAACACCACATCTACCCGGTGCCACATCCCAGAAGACTGCTTTCTTCGTAGTCACCGCCGTGAAAACCTCAGATCTCACATAGAAAAATACATAATCTCTCAACCCAGGAGACTGTTAATTAGATAATATTTTATATCGCTTTTCATTCATTCATCAGTAATCTGTCAAGGTCCACAGTCTCTTCCAAAACAGTTCCTCCACTTAATGCGATCTAGAGCTTTCTCCTTCAAATTACAATATCCTATTCTGTCCCCAAGGTCATCCAGCATCTTCTTACGTCTTCTTCCTCGTCTGCTGGTCACTTCTATCCGCCGCCTCTGTCTTTATTCAATAACTTCTTTTAGAAAGCAGTTACCGCGTAAGATATGACCAATCCAATTAGCCTTCCGTTCTTATATTTCGTGTAAGATATTCCTCTGCTCACTGACTCTAAATAACAC
>NW_019730091.1:6597-6926 GCF_002891405.2 Cryptotermes secundus | reverse complement strand
GCTTGATTCAAGGTCCTTACATTCCATGTTCCAATCTTGTAGTCATGATGTTCCTTCTGATCTTCGCACTTTTTTTTTGTTGTAATTCCTGCATGACATTTCCTCTAGAAACACTCGCCACAGGAGATCCGAATGGGGGTGTAGTTTACCTCCGGATTGTTTTGTCTCCAGAGGAAACACATCGCATACATGGTATCTCTGTTTTTGGAAAGAGACTATCCAGGAAAATTGATAATGTGGTAGTTTTTCCATTTTCTTTCCACATCGCAGTACAGCAGCCGTTCAAATCACTCTGGTCACGCCTGTTGCTATACGTACTTGAACCATCT
>NW_019730091.1:0-6581 GCF_002891405.2 Cryptotermes secundus | reverse complement strand
CTGTGCTTCAAGTCGCTACTGATGACGCTGCTTCCGGCATTAGTTTTTGGTGTCTCTCTTCGTCTGATGCCTACACTTTGACCTGTCCAGCAAGGGAGGCCCTGCCAGTAGCTACGCTAGCGCTGGTATAGCTCTCAGGGTCCTTGGCATACTCAAGACCCCACACCACGATAAGGTGGAAACATCAACGAGGGGGTACGTCAGACATTGGAGAAAAAATGGGAGTATACTGAG
The DNA here is from genome assembly GCF_002891405.2 of Cryptotermes secundus. Taxonomy (NCBI): domain Eukaryota; kingdom Metazoa; phylum Arthropoda; class Insecta; order Blattodea; family Kalotermitidae; genus Cryptotermes; species Cryptotermes secundus. The sequence continues at coordinate 6,347 of NW_019730091.1, read as the reverse complement.
ACTGTACATCAGCTATTCATAGACTTCAAGAAATCCTATGATTCACTTAGGAGGGAAGTATTGTCCAATATTCTGATAGAGTTTGGGATACAAATGAAACTAGTTAGGCTGGTTAAAATGTGTTTAAACGAAACATATATTAAAGTCCGTATAGATAAATATTTGTCTGATAAATTATTTCGTATTCAGAATGGTCTAAAACAATATGATTTATCGCCACTACTTTTCAACTTTGCTTTAGAATATGCCATTATGAAGGTCCAGGGAAACCGGGTGGGACTGAAATTAAACGGGACACGTCGGCTATTGGCCTATGCCGATGATGTGAATCTACTGGGTGATAATGTAGATACCATAAAGAAAAACATAAAAACTTTAATTAACGCAATTAAGGAGGTTGGTCTAGAAGTAAACACAGAGAAAACTAAGTATATGTTGCTGTCTCGTCACCGAAATACACAGCAAAATCATGACATAAAGGTAGGAAAAAAATGTTTTGAAAATGTAGCACATTTCAGAACGACGATAACAAATCAAAACCTGATTCAGGTGGAAATTAAGAGGGGATTGAACTCGGGTAATGCTTGCTACCATTCAGTCCAGAACCTTTTGTCTTCTCGTCTGCTGTCCAAAATCATAAAACTAGAATATACAAAACAATAATTTTGCCTTTGGTTCTGTATGGGTGTGAAACTTGGTTTCTGACACCAAGGGAGGAACATAGACTGAGGGTGTTTGAGAAAAGGCTGTTGAGGAGAATATATGGATCAAAGAGAGATGAAGTGACAGAGGGTTGATGAACACTGCATAATGAGGAGCTTCATAACTTGTACTCTTCTCCAAGTATAATTAGAATGATCAAGTCAAGGAGGATGAGGTGGGCAGGTCATGTAGCACGAATGGAGGAGACGAGGAATGCATATAGGATATTGGTGGGAAAGCCTGAAGGAAATGGACCACTGGGAAGGCCAAGGCGTAGGTGGGTGGACAATATTAGAATGGATCTTAGAGAGATAGGATGGGATGATATGGATTGGATTGATCTGGCTCAAGATATGGACCATTGGAGGGCTCTTGTGAACAAGGTATCGAAACTTCGGGTTCCATAAAATGCTGGGAAATTCTTGACAAGATGCAGAATTGGCGACTTCAAGGAGGGCTCAGCTCCATGAATAAGTAAGTAAGTAAGTGAGAAATTGTGAGAGCCGGGATAGCGTAGCCAGTGTAATGACTGGCTACGGGCTGGAAGACAGAGGGGTCGGTGTTCGAGTTCCAGTAGGGTGAGCTGAGACTCCCCCTTAACTTGCCGGGGGGGGGGACGCCGCTTCCGTCTCCTAGTTCTCGCATGTTGCGTCTAATTACTTCCCCGAGATACAAGGGATGTCCAAGCAGTACAAAAGTTTAATATAACAAGTATAATATGGTACAATACAATAACTCTCAGGACAGTACAAATAATAGATCACAATAGTTTAGCTAACATATTTAGCTTATATATGGACAAATACCGTCTTAAGTGCAACAATTTTATTGTAGTTTTTACTTCTTTTCCTCCTCCACAATACATGTTTCGGCCCTAAATGGCCATCATCAGGTGTGTATTACTCACGTAGCTGTTACACTGCTTGTTAAAATTTAAAATCATCAGTCTTTCTAATTGTATAAAATCTTTGTTAAACTACACGCGTCGATTTGATTTTTAAATTAGCATTTTTTAAAACTTTAATTCAAGTTAAAATGTCTATACGATCTCTGTTCTCTTTCTTTTTCAAATTCTTAATTAAAATTTTTCAGGGTACATGCCCTATATCTACGGTGCTGCAGCGGCCACTTCTTCTTTTTATCGCTGTTCATTTGTTGTTCTGTGTAGGCGCTCTCTTGTGTGTGTCGCTGCTTATCCTTAATACGTTTTTTAATTAAAAATTTGAAAAAGAAAGAGAACACAGATAGTATAGACATTTTAACTTGAATTAAAGTTTAAAAAGTGCTAATTTAAAAATCAAATCGACGCGTGTAGTTTAACAAAGATTTTATACAATTAGAAAGACTGATGATTTTAAATTTTAACAAGCAGTGTAACAGCTACGTGAGTAATACACACCTGATGATGGCCATTTAGGGCCGAAACATGTATTGTGGAGGAGGAAAAGAAGTAAAAACTACAATAAAATTGTTGCACTTAAGACGGTATTTGTCCATATATAAGCTAAATATGTTAGCTAAACTATTGTGATCTATTATTTGTACTGTCCTGAGAGTTATTGTATTGTACCATATTATACTTGTTATATTAAACTTTTGTACTGCTTGGACATCCCTTGTATCTCGGGGAAGTAATTAGACGCAACATGCGAGAACTAGGAGACGGAAGCGGCGTCCCCCCCCCCGGCAAGTTAAGGGGGAGTCTCAGCTCACCCTACTGGAACTCGAACACCGACCCCTCTGTCTGTCTCTGCCTACCCTACTAGTTTCCATAAAAGCAGAACCAGTTGGAGGGGGGGATCACGTGATAGGGAAGGACGGAAGAACTTTCTAGACACAAGGAGAAGAAGAGGAAAAGGGGGGGGGTAAGAAGAGAAGCCGCTGAACGGAGCCTAAGTAAGACGCATGGCTCTAGGGGCAAGAATTTTCTCTTCTCCAAGTAGTCCAGACTGATTCTGCGGTCCACGAAGCCTCCTATCCAATGGATACTGGGGTTTAATTCCCGGAGAGTAGAGCGACCGGGCCGTGAAACTCCCCACTCACCTCCAACTAATGCAGAGATCAAGAAAACATGGATCTATACACCCACTTCCCTACACACTTTCGTGGCGTAATGCTTACTTAGTTAAGTACAAGGACAGTTTTACCGACTTTACTGTATAATGAAAGTAAGGTAGCCGGGATAGCGTAGCCGGTATAGTGACTGGCTACGGGCTGGCCGACAGAGGGGTCGGAGTTCGAGTCCCGGTACAGTAAAGAATTTTCTCTTCTCCACGTAGCCTAGACCGATTCTAGTGCCCACTATGTGTCCTATCCAAAGCGGGATAAAGCTGCCAGGGTGTCAAGCTGGCCAGTCACCTCCGGCTAGTGCCGAGGTCAAGAAAATGTGGATGTATACATTCACTCCCCCATACGCCTTCATGACGTGGTGCTTAATTAGTTAAGAAGAGGACAGCTTTACCTTTTATCTTTAAGGAGTGTAGAGGCTCAAATTTGAGATTGGAGATTGTAAGGCATTACCCAAATGTTCGAGACTTGCGAAAAGCGTTTCAAAGTTATTACAGTAATCTGTCAACATCTGGACAGGCAAATAGGTTAAGAATGTTGATGATCAGCAAGTATGTGTAACCGCAGTAGCAAGAAGCTTGCCTCACTAGGCCACTGGAGTATCGTAATATTACCGCATAAACAGCGATGAGACGCCAGAGGTCCGCCCACAACCACCAATAATAACCAATTAGAATATTACTATGAGAATTGAGGACACTGAGGAGTTAACTACCCTCTGTCGTCAACAGTTGAATTAGCAAATTAAAACTATAAATTGCTGAATTTCGAGAGACTTGGGATTCTGATTTAACACATAATATTGAGTTGTCAGCCGAAGGCTCTCTTCAACATGGGTCTTACTAGCGGAGGCAGTGGGCCTGCATCTTGTACTACAAGTAAGTTTCTTTACTCATATCAGCCATATTGTTTGATAATAATGTTGATAACAGTGTTGGTGAGATTTGAATGTGCAAGCTCCAGTGTGCCCAGCGAGCCCTTAGGGGAGAATACTAGAATCATATAACATGCAATTGCCTAGGATGTTAGTCAGGCAATAAGGGTTTTATAGTGTATGTGTCAAGGTTGTGGTTAGCGTGTAGGATAAATATAGTATGTGGGTTTCATTATGTATCACTAAGGGTAGATTAGGTGAAGAGTGAAACTTGACGAAGGATAATAGCAGGGGAACAGGATCCCCTGGAACGAGTAATACTTGCCTATAGTCAGGAGTCGAAGAGAGAGAGAGAGACTCTGGTTTTACACCCCCGAAGGGGGAGGCTCCTAGCGTAGCTGCAAGTCACTTCACTATGTAGACCCGACTGCAAGTCGGCCTTGTTAATAATGTAAATATTGTAAATCATGTAAATATAAGAGTGTAAATAGATAGAGTAGATAGGATAGGATGTACGCAGGGGATTGTGATTCACACTCCATAATCACCTCCCTCGAGCCATCCAGAAGATCCTATCAAAATGAGAGTTGCAACAGCAGCCGAATGCTTAAGGGGAGGTACGAGGAATAGACAGGGAGAGTTACCTGCCACGCAGGCAGAGTTTAGTAGGTTTAATATCAACGCCCCTTTAGATGTATTAATAATGTAACATGTGACTACCTGTAAACTATATGAGGGGTGGTCAAGAAGGAGCTATGACTATATGTCAGAGGGTAGTTCCCCCAATAGAGATGACAGGCGAGAGGTAGAGGCGGGTCAGACCTGACACGCCCGCTCTACGCCAATGATAAGAGGTGACGAAGAAGAAAGGGCCAGCGAACAGTGAACGCTCGACTACGCGCTACCGGCCCTTGGTACTTACATCACCTTCCTTAGGACATATAATAGATGGTGGCAGCTTTTTGAGAGAAGGAAACCCCGAACAGGAGAATCCTAGCTGAGGGTGAGCGAGGATTATGGGGTTGGCTCCTTACAGCGTAAGCTGTGGTGGTCAGTAGGGGTACTTGCACGCCCCCTGCACCACGGCGTTACAAGTGGTACCAGCGTCGCGGCATAACAGGGGTGGCAGAGGCGGACTAACTCCACGCCCCCCTGCTCCGCGGCGTAACAAGGAGGAAAGCTTATGAGGTTAGGGTACTTTGAGGTATCGTTATGGCGATAATGATGGTGATACGTGTATGTGCTGAGTTTGAGATTAAGAACTGACGTTATATTTTGATTTTGTATACGCGTATTATCATTGACTAAGGACTGTAACACCATCATTTGAAACTACATGAAAGGTAATTATGATGTTTCCTAGATGTATCAGAGATCAGACGCAGTAGGAACAGACCTGTCTCAGTGCTTAACTTCATTCATTCTGGTACGTCATACTCTTTAATTATTATAGAACGATTTGATAACAAAATCCAGTGTGACAAATTGTATATTCATATAATGCCGTCACATGTTTCGGTCAGTTGTGACCATTTTCAGAAGGCAATAACAACACGCTAAGGAACTACTATTACATAGTTCATATTACATAACCTTAAATTTTTATAAAGATTTTAATTGAGTTAAAGGGTGTTTAAGTTAAACATGTATTATTAATGTTCTTAATATCTAAAATCTTGAACCGCTGAGGTTTTAATCTCCATGCTTCTTCCGTGAAAATTGGAGATTTAGGTGTTATTTGCCATCCTCTGAGGTCCGGGAAGCGCTGCGCTTTCATAACATCTCAGCGCCATTTCCTTTTTCTACCACAAACCCCAGATGGCCTGCTGTGGGGTGGAACGTGGACCTCGGCTGCAATAACAGCCTCAGAATTAAGGTAAGTGCGTTCATGATCAAAATTTTCGACTTTTCCAGCTGCCTTCTAAATTTGGCAGTGGCGTTTTCTCCACACCAGCTGTAATGGTTATAAGCAACAGACTCGTCTAAAATTAAGATTTTGCTTTTGCGTCATGTTAGATGTAACATTTATACCATTGTTACTAGAGTTGGTATTGGGTGACTGCGCACTCTACTTATTACGAGCTGTAAGTATTCATGAATGTGGCTTACTGCGGATTTACGTGTATTTTTTCATGTATTTTATTTTCTTTAGAGATACATATAACGGACTAGACAGTAAAAGATACAGAATATGTAAAACAAAATATTACTTGTACTGCTTGTACTTTTATTGCAGGTCAGTGGCCTCGTGAAAATCGTCTGTACTTTGGATAACAAATAGATGGAAGATAGTCTTACAGAAGTAATTGTCACGTGACACGTGTCAAGTGTCTGTGCGTGACTTGCAAGACGGGTTCTGGATTGGATGATTGGATTTACTGACACCTTATTCACACAACTCGGGACTACAGGTAATTCAGCGCTATCGCTGATCTACACTCTATTTTACAGTTCGCCGTTACACACGCACTAGTTTTCTCAGTCGTATCTAGTCGTATCCTGGCAACGGATTTATAACCGTCTCTCAAATCACACATGTAGTCTTCATTTTACAGCCTGATTCCTTTCTTGCCATTCCTTCTCAATTATCTTGGACTGTCATCTCCACAACTCGGCCCAATTCTCGACTGCAACAAACTCAAATTAACTCTTTTTCAACTGAACTCGCTCATCTTCTGACGACAAATGACTCTTCTCAACTGAG
>NW_019730090.1:0-688 GCF_002891405.2 Cryptotermes secundus | reverse complement strand
TGTCGCTTGGTGTAAATACCTTTGCAAGATGTTGAGCGAACAGCAATGTTTTTTCGTCGCTTCTGGCCCATTTTGGGTTGGGTACCGTTTCATTTCTTATTGGGGGTACCTGATGTTTATGTTTTCTTTGATGTTTGATTGGTTTCCAGATTGCGTTGTCAAATCTATTAAGACTGATGATATAATCGTGAAATGATCTGTCCTTTTCTTCTTTGATTTTAATTTTTAACTGATTAGTTGCTCTATTTAGAGCTGTTTTGTCTTGCGGTGCGTGTGTTCGGTGTCATTTGACTCTTGCTTTTCTTTCGGGTTTGCAGCTTAGGGATTGCCTGTTCAGCAGCCTTTGTGAGAGTAGTTGTTAAGTTTGTTAGTACATCATCCACTTCAGTTCGGTTTTGGAGGCTTACTTGTAGGTTTATGTTTTCTTCAATTTCGGTGCGATAATGTTCCCAATTAGTACTTTTGTTATGATGCCTAATCGGAGGTTTCTTTGTGAATGATGAGGCTGCTTATTGTTGCCAGTATAGGCGAGTGCTCAGAAGATAGATCATGGCTAGCTTTTGTGTGCATGTATGATGAGGAGATGCCTCCGGTGATGAAAAAATCTAGGAGATCCGGGATTTTGGAGCGATCGGTGGGCCAGTAAGTTGGAGCGCCGGTAGACAGGATAGAGTAATTTCTCTCCTGG
>NW_019730089.1:0-1110 GCF_002891405.2 Cryptotermes secundus | reverse complement strand
ATAAAATTAATTAAATTAATTTTAATGTATAAAAATTTTATTACATTACATTAAATAGTGTAGTTATTATAAGAAATTTAAAGGAATTCCTTATTTAGTGTGAAGTATTTTAAAAATTATTTGAAATTCTTAATTTTAACTTCAAAATTTCAAAGAATTTTAGGTTAAAATTATATTGATTTCGTTTAAATCTTTCAAAAATCAATAAAAAATCCTTAAAATAACTTCGAATCGCTGAAAATTCCGTAAACTTCCTGAAATCTTATGTAAATCTTTAAGGAATCTGTTAGAATTCCTGAATTTAGAATGAAATCTTACACAAAATAAGTGATAATATTTGTATTGACATGAAATCGAGATTTTTTAATTACATAAATTATGTTAAATTTGAAAATTAGTTTAGAATTCCTTAAATTATAATGAAACACTACAAAATTTGATTAAAATTAAATAATGATTAAATACCGTCAAAATTTGACAGAATCCATGAAGTGGGTTCTTTGAAATTTTTTTGAAATTTTTTCTATTAACTTGAAATCTGGAAAAATTTTTGGTCAGAATTTCACAAATTACTTTCAAATGTATCAAAACCTGGTTACTTAACAATAATGAAAATTTGGCTTAAATTTTCCCTAATTTATTGTAGAAATCCTCAATATTTTGGAGAGGATTTCATTTAAACACATGAAATATTTCACATATTGTCTGAAGTTCCTTATATTAACGTAAAATCGTCAATGAATTTTCGGAAACTATTCATAATTATAATTGAGATCTTTCAAAATTTTGATAATGTTACATAAAATAATTTAGAATGAATGAAATTTTATTAAAATTCATTAAATTATATTGTAATTATCAGAAACGTAAAATAATTCCTAAAACTAGAGTGACTTCTTTTATAAATTAGTTGAAATTTTTATAATCTCTTTAAAATGTTAAGGATATTTAGGTTAAAATTATATAGCCTTCGTAGAATTCGTTTAAAATATCAGTTACCTTCGAATCGTTGAATATTTCTTTAATTCCCTGAAATATTATGTAAATCTTCAAAGAATCTGTTATAAATCCTGAAATTAGGGTGAAATCTCTCACAAAATAATTTATATT
>NW_019730088.1:0-1614 GCF_002891405.2 Cryptotermes secundus | reverse complement strand
TTATGCATTATTGTGTTAGGACTATTAGCAACATAGTACAGAAAGTGAAATAAAAATTTAATTACAAATTCATACTTGGAGTCCATAAAGAATTCAGTAGCGATTTCCCATATGACCAGGCATTTTTTGCCCTGGCCAAACACGAGCTTTTTCACCTCCACTGCCAATGTTGCCAGGTCTGCGGTGAGTCTTTGTAACACCATGAGAAGCTGGACCCCCTTTGAATCCCCAACGCTTCACCACTCCTTGGAAACCACGATAGATCCTAAAACATGTCACATGATACAGCGACAGCAACTGTACATTTACAATATAAAATCTACAGCATTATATAGAGGGTTTTAATATTTAAAATACAGCCCTAAACTTAAGGAAAATGAGATGGATATAACAATATCTGAGGAAAACTTAAGGTGTCTACTTTCCTTTAAATTCTTTTAACTGTAAAGATTAAAAAAATGTAAAGAAAATCTCTTTAATGAATACCTGGTGAATGCCTTATCCTACACTGAATCTATGTTTTAATTAACTTGCGCTTCTGCATAATTACATCAAGATACTGCTCACCTCTTTATAAGACTTACTGTATATAATTATGATACAATTTCTTTATATAAATACTTACAAAGAAGTCATTTCTGCACAAATAAATATAAATATATATTCAGTAATACCAAATTTGCTGATGACAGTCTCAGCTACCTTTATAGTGTTACCATAATTGTAATGGCACATGATTGTTCAGCATTAAATTGCTACTTGTAACTGAGAGGGCGGTATCTTCCAGCTTGTTTCCTTCTGCAGTATGAATTTCTATATTGCAAATATACCCACTCCTATATAAGTTTTGAAGTTTTCACGGTGATGACTATGAAGAAAGTTGTCTTCTGGGTTTTGGCGCCATGTATTCTTCGTTTTGGCTGACGTTTCAGAGGAACGTTGGCCAAAACGAAGAATACATGGCGCCAAAACCCAGAAGACTTTCTTCATACCCACTCCTAGATTGACGTAACATCCCGCCAAGTAAACCATATTTCACGGTCTTGCATGGATTATATGTTCTAATTTTCGGTCAAACTCTCTAAGAGTATCATTCCTTCAACCAAAGATAACTGTTTTCGGGCTTGTACAATGTTCTGAATTTCTCCACCATGTACTTATAATTAGAATCAATTTTGAAAAGTCTGCCTGACTCTTTGGTTTGGTTCAAGTTATTGCTGAAGTGTCAAGATCACTTCAAAGTGATTCCTACTTATGGTTTGAGAAAATATAATTATGGCTGAGGAAGAAACATACAATTTTGCCTGACATCTTTGACAGGTCACGTACAGTACTAACATAGTATGAAGAAAATTTTAGATGCTCAGTCACCTCTCAATGTAAGTGGTAGATTCATTCCTGAAAATTAAAAATACATAAAGCAAGATTTAATTTTCCATAAGAAATGAAGAAAAATCAGGGGCTGTATGCACAGGCCAAGCCAACCCAGAGGGTTACAGATAGTTATTTAAGTAAATATTTGCTTATTATTTTAGGGATTATTTTATTTCAGATTTTATACCACTGCTGTGTGCAACTATAGAGTGGGGCGCAGAAACTTCCTTTTTGTGAAGA
>NW_019730087.1:0-1410 GCF_002891405.2 Cryptotermes secundus | reverse complement strand
GCATCCGACAAGGTTTGGAACACCGGGTTGATTGCTAAACTCATTGCGGCCAAATTCCACCTCACTTCATTCTTGTAATACATAACTACCTCCAGAATCGATTCTTTTTTGTAATGCACAGAAACTATTATTCAAACCTACGCCCCATTCAGGCCGGAGTTCCTCAGGGCAGCTTACTTGGACCCACACTCTTCAATATTTATATTAATGACATTCCTTCAATTGAAAATGACTCCAACATAGCCATATCGGTCTATGCTGATGACACGAATATTAGTGTTCGGTCAGGCAGCATAGATATAGCAGTCAGAAAGTTAAACTCTGCCATACGCCTCTTCCATAGAACCGTGNCCGGAAATGGAGAATACAGATTAATGCAAAAAAGTGCACAATTACACTCTTTTCTAAACGACTGCAACATTATGGCTGCAGTGCGCATCAAGTAAAGATTTTTAACGAAACCATATCTTGGCCTAAGGAAACAAAGTATCTTGGTTTTACACTTGACTCAGAATTAACCTACCGTACCCACATATCCTGTATTTTGCGCAAAGCTAATTACAGACTCAGGCAGCTGTACTCTATATTAAATAAATCCTCCACCATTGACATTAATTTAGCGTTGGTAATTTATAAATCACTCCTCCGTTCCGTATTGTCATATGCCTCTCCCGCCTGGGGCTATGCTGCCAACACTCACATAAATAAATTACAGACATTTCAAAATAAAGTCCTCAGGATAATAACAAAATTGCCGAGGGTAACACCAATTGCAACCTTACATGAACAGACGGGAATGTCATCAATATAAAGTCATTTCAAGAGGGTAGCGAGGACATTGTACCAGAAATCGGTAACCAGCGAAAACAGTCAGATTCAGGCACTAGGACACTACGATCCCACTGGTGATAAACATCTGCGTCCCTTATCCCTGCTTGCAAGATAATCAGCTCTAAGATCTCTTTACAGGTAACCGGATTATGAAACTCCCCAAACGCCCAGTACGCCCGCGGGCACATCGACCAATCACCACACCTATGCTGGACAAGAAAACAAGATGTGATAAAAAAAAACAAAGAATTGTAATCATAAAATCCTGTCATTGGATGAGCAACAACCCTTTGCCCCTCCACAACAGTGATTTAAAGTTGTCAATACTTGAACAGTTACAACCCTTTACAAATGTGATACACAAATGTTTTGTGCTCATCCAAAGTATGCAAAAGAAAAAAAAACTGTAGAAAAACAAATGTAAACTTTTGAAATAAAGGAACAGGACACACAGGGTCTAATGTTAGGGTTCGCGTACTTAAGCCGGACTGCTGGCTAGAAGTCAGTTTGCATCCGGAAGGTACTGTGACCGGCCTGTTGTATCCCGAAGTTCCTCGCTGGATGCCCGGCGCTGGCGTA
>NW_019730086.1:0-883 GCF_002891405.2 Cryptotermes secundus | reverse complement strand
AGCTTGCCAGCTTTGCGTTGCTAGCTTGCTAACTTTGCGTTGCAAGCTTACCAGGTTTGCGTTGCCTATTTGCCAGTTGTCCTTTTCTACCTTTCCAGATTTTGTTGCAAGCTTGACATCTTTGCTTTGCTAACTTGCAACTTTGCGTTGCTATCTTCCTAGGTTTGCGTTGCTAGCTTCCTAGCTTACTTGATTTGCTTGCTAGCTTTTCGTTGATACCTTGCTAACTTTGCGTAGCTAGCTTGATAGCTATGAGTTGCTAGCTTGCTAGCTTTGCCTTGCTAGCTTGCTAGCTTGGCGTTGCTATCTTGCTAGTTTTGCGTTGCTAGTCTGCTATCATTGCGTTCCTAATTTGTTGGCTTTGCATTGCTAGCTTGCTAGCCTTGCGATCTAGCTTGCTTGACTTGCGTTGCTAGCTTCCAATCTTTGCGTTGCTAGCTTGATAGCATTGCGTTTGTAGCTTGCATGTTTTGCGTTGCTTCCCTGCTATCTTTGCGTTCCTAGCATGCTAGCTTTGCTTTGTTAGCTTGCTAGCTTTGCGTTTCTAGTTTGCTAGTTTTGCGTTGCTAGCTTGCTAGGTTCCCGTTGCTAGCTTGCTAGCCTCTCGTTGCAATCTTGCTAGTTTTGTGTTACTAGCTTGCTATATTTGTGTTGCTAGCTTGGTACCTTTGCGTTGAAAGCTTGCTAGCTTTGGGTGCTAGGTTTTTTGTTTGGTTTGTTAGCTTGCTAGGTTGACGTTGCTGGCTTGCAGGATTTGTGTTGCTAGCTTGCTAGATTTGCGTTGCTCGCTTGCTAGCTCTTCGTTGCAAGCTTGCTAGATTGCTAGATTTGGGTCCTAGCTTGCTAGCTTTGCGTTGCTATTTTACTAGATTTGCGTTTCTAC
>NW_019730085.1:3751-17402 GCF_002891405.2 Cryptotermes secundus | reverse complement strand
GCAGTTGGTAGTGTTGCGGGAGAGTTCTGATCGACGGCTCCATTATTCTCACGTGGATCATCACTGGTAGATTCACTTATTGTATTTTCCTCGGTTTCTCGCAATTGCATACATTTATTGTGGAAACCAAGCAGATCTCCGTATACATATTTAAGACGGTATTTCTTCCCTGCGCCGCTTTTATATAACTCCTTTTCCTTTTTTTAGCAATCATGTACCCACCTCTTACAGTACGCCATTTTGAAATGATGGTGACCATACACCATTCGGTACTGCTTGTATGATAATTTGTTTTATAATGAACTATCTTAAAAGTAATTTAGTAACTAAATAATAAATAACGATATAAATCAATGATTATGTATACTTTCTGTATATTTTGTTATAGGTACCTCACTTCAGGAAACAGTTAGCAGATATAGCAGAAACGTATAGTGCTGGTCGATCTACAGCAGGGAATATTGTACGGCGAGTGTGTACTGTTATACGGGATACCATGAAAGAAGAATGCATTCCAATTCCTACAACGGAAAAGTGGTATGAAATTGCAAAATGTTTTGAAACACGAGGTCATTTCCCACACTGCATAGGTGCAGTTGATGGCAAACATTTAAGAATAATTCAACCGTACAGAAGTGGATTTCTATTTTTCAATTACAAACATTATTTCTCCATACTTCTTCTGGCTCTGGCAGACTCAAATTATCGAATTCTTTACGTGGATGTCCGTTCATATGGGAATGATTCAGACTGCAATATACAGGTGTCCCAGGAGGAATGGACCAAACTTCGGGAGGGTGTTCCTTATGTTACAGTATGCTGATATAACGCAAAACACCTATGTCTAAAGTTGAACGATTACGGAGATAATGGCCCGAGAAAACTGTGGTCTTCTGGCGGGTCCTCGCACTGTATCTGTCAGCTGACGTCTTATCTGTGTTTGTCCTTGAGCGTGGTGATTCACACTAGCTGCAAGCTTATGTGCTACCTTCAGGGCACATTGTGGCCTCATTGTGAATGGTTGGTAAATTAGTTGTGCGGAGCTGCTGAAATGCCTTTTGTGTTTTCACACGTGGAATATTTGAAACGCATTTTGTGTGTGGATTTTGTGGTGGCAATGCATGTGCTGCTGTTGAATAATACGAAAGGCGTTTTCCCGATCGAAGGATTCCATCTCAAAGTGTATTTACGTGAATTCACCAGACATTGCGTGATACTGGTTCTCTTCCGAGTGTTTCTGTGCACTTTGAAAGGGAGGATGTACGAATGATAGACACACGAGAGAACATTCTTGAGATGGTTCAGAGAAGTCTGCGTCTGTCCACTCGTAGAATGGCCTCTCGCATCGGCGCATCACGTATGCAGGTGTGGCTAACTTTACATGATGAAGAGTTATCCTGACCATGATCAAAGGGTACAACATCTGGAACTAGGCGATCATGCACAGCATATGGATTTGTGCCACTGGATAAAAACCTCATCCCGAACTGTTAAGCGTCATTTCCAGTGATGAGGCGTCTTTTACCCTGGACAGTGTAAATAACTTACGAAATGTGCATACGTGGTCACATAATAATCCACATGAGATAATGGAAACAAAATTCCAAAAGAGATTTTCCATGAATGTACGTTTAATACAGTTATGTGGTCGGCTTATAGCACAGTCAGCCACGTTGCTTCAGCGCTTGACAGTCATGTGTCACGTATAGTGCTTGGAAACCTTAAGGAAAACTATGACATGGCGAGCGAGTATTTTGTACTTCAATTTTATGGCTTCACGTCACTCACAAGTTACTTTGATGTTACGTACATTATTACCATTACAGAATCCACATATTTCTGCCAGTTTTAATATGTAATTTGTAATCAACAAGTGTGTAACACCAGTCAAAGTTTGACACTTCTCTGGCCATTATCTCCGTAACCGTTCAACTTTGGACATAGGTATTTTGAGTTATATCGGCATACTTTAACATAAGGAACACCCTCCCGAAGTTTGGTCCATTCATCTTGGGACACTCTGTATTTAAGAATTCTTCTTTATGGACTGAATTACTTCAGCAGACTCTCAGCACTCCTAGACCAGATCAGTTTTGTGGTGTCACATCTGCAGTGCCTTATGTCATTGTTGGTGATGAGGCATTTGTGCTTACTAATTTTCTACTAACTCCTTATGCAGGGAATGATCTATCCGAGAAAACAGGTTTCCAATTATTGACTAACACTGGCCCGTAGGTATGTAGAATGCACATTGGGAATACTCTGTAACAAATGGAGAATATTTCACGGAGCATTGCACACGAGTGTTGATTTTGCAGATGACACTGTTAAAGGCTGCTGTGTATTGCATAACTTCGTTCGTGATCTCGATGGATTTCAGTAGGAAGATACTTTGAATGTTGTAGGATTTGAAGACAGTGAACTGGAAATTGATACTGTTGGAAGTTGAGCAAATGTGCAGAGAATTCGAGATACCTTCGCTGATTATTTTGTTAGCAATATTGGGCAAGTACCTTGGCAGAACACAGCGATAGGAAAGAAACAATTTATTGAACAGTAATGGTTTAAAAGTAAAAACTGTATTTCGTATAATGTAATAAGTAGTATTTCGTGATATGTCAGCTGAAAGCCGGAATAATTTACTGCTAGCTAACAGCCAGAAAAAACACGCTATCGGAAGACATTCTGCTCAACAGTCCATTGCTAAGGAATGACTCAGCATTACTGATTGCTAGGAAATCGACGGGTTTCTGGAGGTCCGATCAGAGTCTATATAAGGAGCCTGCCAGAAGAAATCAGCGTGGAATTCTAACTTCACGTCCGCTATTTATTGCGCCCGTGTGTCAACTAACATAAACAAATGCATATCTCAGCACGGGCGGGTGACGTTGCGTCATGAGGGATCGCAGAGCTACATTCACAGCGTCCATGTCGCGGACGTCATTCTTAGTGTCCGTGCCGTTTGACTACTCTCATATAATTGTATGTCTCCATGACATGCGCTAATATTCAGAGACGTGAGACAGCGCTCGTGTAACATTAGCCTAACAGTGTCTTCGGCGGCTGCTACATTTCAACTGAACTTCTTAAGTCAAAGTCACACTGCGACTAACGGTTGGTCAGTCAGTCAGTCAATCTTGGTGGAGGAGAGCCCAATGTGGGGCTCATGACCAGATATTTATTACTGTTTGACAATTTAGGTCTTGTTATTGTGGGGCGTTCTATCTGACAAGAGAACCTCCAGTCCCAACTCCAGCATATCAACAAATTCAACTCCTGACCAGCATATCAACTCCTGAATAGTCTCACAAAACCTGCAGTCACCCGACATATCAGAGCAGCTCTCAACCTTCCTAAATGAATTCAAAGCTTGTATTCAGCCAACTAATCAATACAAAACAGCATGGCATTAAACATATAGAGATACTGGGTTTTCGGACTTTGTCCATCGTCCGCATTCTAAATAACTAAGAAAAAACACAATGTTTCCGAAACTGGATCTGTTTCCATCCTCAGGTGGGGGAAGACACCTACTCTGTTGAGTCCCTTAGAAAGAACTAACCTCAATCACTGGACAACCGATATCCAAGTCCAAGTCACACTGGGACTGACGGTGAGTCAGTCAGTGTGTACTGCTGTCGAGCACCGGCTGGGGCTCATGACCAGATTTCTTTTTCTTATATGATAGTTATTGTCCTGTTCATTTGGGGCGCCCTCTCTGACGAGAGGTTGGGTCTGTCATTTGTCAGTCATAGTCATAGTCCATTGTCAGTATTTACAAATTTAATCTTAATTCCATTTTCTGTGTACAACATATACAAGGCCTCTGTCAGTCTAGTAGTGTTCGCTACCAAGACAGTATAGTCACTTGAAACGGTCAAATGTCTGACCGCCGTCAAGTTTAAGCTTCTTATACCTTCTGTGTCATGCTTGGCCTTGTGCGATGATGTGAACATTCTAATTTTCATTATTTTGTAAGACTTCTGCTTGTTTCCTGCATAATTTTGTTATATAGTCATGTAGGTATGGGATTTTGAATGCCTTGAGCAAATTGCGGACCGGTGTGCGCCTTGGAAAATTGCCAATCGTGCGGAGAACCTTGTTTTGCAGGCGCTGCAATTTCTCTAGATGAGTGTCTGCTGCGAATTACCAGGCAGGATTAGCATAAGTCATTACGGATCTAATAAGAGCTTTGTGGAGGATCATTTTAATGATAGCGCTCAATCGCTCACTTTTGAATCGGGAATATACTCTAATGAATGTTCTGAAGGCCTTGGCTTCGATCATTTCTATGTGCAGTCTCCATGCAACCCTCTTATCGACGATTATACCTAGATATTTTGCACTGTTTACAAATGGAATATTTTGTCCATTTAGAGTGAGACAAGACTCAGGCGGTCGACGACTACGAGAGTAGACCCCTTGAGTCTTATCTTCATTAATTTTAACATTCCAGCGCTCACACAAAGTCTCCATTGAGCTGAGACCGCGCTGGAGCTTTCTAACAATAAAACCCTCCTTGCGATCTGTCACATACAGACAGGTGTCGTCCGCAAGGAGAGCCAGGTGAACATCATTTATGTACAAATTGAAAAGAGTAGGGGAAAGGACTGAACTTTGTGGCACCCCTGCTTGCATTTCACTTGGGGTTGACATTTTGCCTTCAACCGAAAACCTGAATTTACGTTGAGAAAGAAAGGACCCAATAAGCTTCGTCAAACTGTTCGAGAATTCCAATTCTGATAACATACAGAAAGCCTGACTGTCACTTGGTATCAAAGGCTTTTCCAATGTCCAAGAACACTGCAGCTGTAGACATTGCAATGTCGAGCTGTGGCGTGCACGAAAACCAAACTGGCTTGCGTTGAGCAGGCCTCTTTCTTAAATATGTTTACGGTGGAATTTCAAAATTACTTTTACGAATAGTTTTCTGTCGTGGACAGGAGGCTGATCGGACGTAAATTTTGCGGGAATTTCGTGTTTTTACCGGGTTTTGGTAAAGTTATTACTTCTGCTTCCTTCCAGGTATTTTGAAAATGAGAGCCGAAGACAATGATTAAATAAATGAGTTGGCTGAACCAATGGTCGCCTTGGAAGTTGTCTCAGGCATTCATTTGGGATGCCGTCAATTCCACAGGCCTTTCTCAATTTCAAGGAATTTATCAATTTTTGTACGTCACATGGTCTGATCCTTTGAGGTGGTCTGTCACTATGGTTTCGAGCAGAGCTTGAACTCTAGCCTCCACCTTCCGTTCATGGTTATCTTCGCACATTGTGTGGAGTGAACTGAATTTCCAATCATCAATTGCATTGGTTTTTTCGAATCGGTGAAATTTAAGGCCTGCAGCACCATGAATAGCAGTTGGTGCCCTTGGTCGATCCATCATTAAGAGGGATTTCGCAATGAGCCATATAACCTGAGGTGTGACTTCAGCGTTACCTATTTTTGTTCCCCACCGTTCGAGTGTCTTTTTACGGTCCATTTGCCTGATTGAATTTGTGACCCAACTGTCTGTCGTCTTACACGCTGGATCCGTTTTCTTGCCACAATTTTCATAGCCTCTGCTCATGTTTACTCGAACCATCTAGACCAGGAAGATCGTTGTTTATGTCCGAAAGAGTAACGTCACTTGATAAATGATATAAACTCCGTTCCAAGTGCAAACAATATATATTTTATGTCTTTGATCTTGCTCACTTTTACACTATATGTTTCGGCCTCAAACGGCCATCATCAGGTGTATACTCTTACGTTCCTGCCACACTGCACCTAATCTAAAATTTAACATTTAAAAACACATTGTTATTTTCCTCGTTATTATAAACATCTACCTCGTTGATATCTGTCTGGTTTGTAGATTATTTTGCACATGTCAATTTTGATTTTCCTGTAGTAGCACTATAAAATCTTTAGTTCTAATTTTAAAATCCTTTCAATTTTTTTTCTCTAAATTTTAAATTTAAAATAGTTAGGGTTACTCGCCCTATGTCTAAAATGCTGCAGCGGCTAGTTCTTGTTTCCACACTGTACAGGTGTTATTCTGTGTAGTCTTCGTGTGTGCATGCCGCTGCTTGTCTTGTCATGTAGAGTGCAACAGGATGCTTAAATATAATATAGTAACTTTACTTGTCGACAACCTATATGCCGAAGCAATAGATGCTGCAAAGGCGCGTGCCGCTTTATGAGCCGACTTAATTTCTAGATTGGGTGATATTAACTCAGAGGCGAGGCTTTGAAACCGCTCTCAATCTGAAAATTTCTCAGTAGGTTTCGGAAGTTTCCTAATTATAACGTGATCCAATATGTGGAATACTATTGGTAGGTGATCTGAATCCGTATTATCAGACGATGACATCTGACACTGTGATATTTTGGTGAACCACATATGCAGCACGTCCTCAATTCCAGCAGGGGAATAATGGGCTGGGCGCTGTGGTGTTGAAATTTCTAATTCCATCATGCCAAACAAATACTTGAGTCTCTCGCCTGAGGGATTTGAAACTCTTGCTTTTCCAATATGGGTGTTTATCATTCAAATCAACTGCCAAAATTGATTTACGTCTAAAGCTTAAGAGTTCAGTGATGTCAGCAACACTCCATCGCATCGGTATGCAGAACCCTGTCGCTTCTACTGAAACAAGGGGTGGTAGGTCTGCATGGTTGTGGAGAATGCCTTTTCTAACTGCAACGGAAGTTCCGCCTTTCCGCCCGAGTGGTGGTCGGTTCTATAAAAGTGGTAATTTGGAAGAAAGAATCTCTCATGAGGTTTCAGATGTGTCTCTGAAAACAGGGCCACAGTATGCGTAGTTCTTGCAGCTGTTTACTGAACTCACAGCGCTGCCTCCAAATGCCTTTCGCAATAAATGCTATGGTTCTGAGTGGCCTATGAACTCTAGTGGCCATTTTCTTTCATGAGATTTAATACAATTTTTGTAATGGCCATTATTTTGTCCTCTTCAGACACTGCACCATTGATCTCTGTCATGATCTGCTGTACTGCAGTCACGACTGTCAACATATTGTCGAGAGGCTGACTGTCTGCATGAGGAGCCTGAACTGACTGACCTGTTTCTTTCTGCAGTGCAGGGGCCAGAACATTCTGTTTTGTTACTGGAGCGGGGGTTTCCTGTGGTCGCTGTTGTTCTGCGTTGCCTCTAGTGCCCCCACGAAGGACACGCCTGGGGTGATGAGGTTCGGTAAGAACACCCTCTCCATAGCAATTTTCGGCGTTCTCTTCGCCTTCCTCTTTTGCAGTTCTTCCCTGGCGTGTCTGCAACCCCGACAGTTTGCGGGATGTGGCTTGTCTCCCTCTGCCAACCGGCAGTTGCAGCATGTTGGGATGGAAGCAGCGTTTTCCTTCTCTGGGTATTCCTTATGCAGGTGATCGCCTCCGTAACACAAACAGCGTGGAGGTTTTTACAGTTAGCCCAGACGTGGCCAAACTGTTGACAGTTATGACATTGCATAAGTCCAGTCTGAGCTCTATACATCTCCACCTTGATTGATATGTGGCAAAGTTTTGGCAGATTGAATATTTCCTGCGATTTTACCGTACGCGGCAAGGTTATCAGGAACAAGGGAAGGTTCCTGGTTGTTGATTCTTCAGGTTGGGATCGACGGGCTCTCGTCATTTTCTTGACGCTAACAACATCGAAGCCCAGGTTTTTCAGACCTTCTGAAATGTCCTGAGCAGGGTATTGATGGGGAGGTGTCGGATTACTGCCTTAACAGGCTTCTGGGATTTTTGGAAGAAAGAATAATAGGCTAGGTTATTGTTGGTGAAATGTGACTTGATGGCTTCGAAATCCGCCATGCCATTCGTAACGACTATGGTTCCGTTTCTTGTGCTACAGAACACTAAGTCGTCCTTGACCAAGTTTTCAGTTCCTTTTGCAACTGTATAAGATTCGTGGACGATGTCAATATTATTGGAGGCACCCTACCTGATCTGTCAGGGACTTCTTCCTCGGGTGTGGCGGCCTCTGCACTAATGCTGTCAGTCTGCATTGATATTTTCAGGGTGAGAAGAAGTTGCGGGTGGCAACCTCTTTAGGGGGCGTGATTTCAGCGGCTGCCACTTTTCTCTTCGAGGTCGGGGCGGCCTTGTTGGTACCGTGCCGCTTGCGCTGCCGGACTTCTTTGAAATCGTCCTTCTGGGTGGAAGAGGACTTAGTTTCCTCAGACTGAGCAGTTTGACTGCTCGCCTTCAGCACGGCCTTTAACGCCCGTAAGGCGACTGTGTATGTGCCATACAGGGTAATAAACAGGGTCTTCCTTGTTAGAACATGGCAGTATTTCTGGCCGTTTTCGTCTGCCTCGCTGACGATGGATGATCACTGTTCACTGTCACCCACCGAAGCTGGAGTGTACCCTGCCATGCCCTGGATGTCGCGGAGTACCTGAAGGAGCTGTTTCAGCTGTGCGTCTGCATCGAGGAGCTCGCGTACCAGCTGCTGGTACTGTGATTTTAGCGTCTGACGCTTCTTGGTCAAATTTGCCCGTTATCCCGGCACTGGGATGGCACCCATATTTGGCACTACTGTTCTCGTCTCGTCTTCACTCATTTCAGTTTTCGAAGAACCACTATCAACAATAAATATAAATAGTAATCCAATGTCGCAGACTCCACTCTCCACTGATCAACTACATCCGATGTGAACACACACCTAATTGCCAATAATCTCGACCTACAATCTCACACACAAGAAGCTGAACTAATGAATCAACGACCTGTGTCACTGTGAACGCGGAACTCTGGACTACCGATATCACAAAACAATAAGGCTATAAATACCTGAGACCAGGCTAAGTCCATGAGAGCTAAGAGGTAAAACACACTAAAAATTGTTGCAAGTACGCACATGCGTGGAACCAGGATAGATAGGGGGTAGAAATTTATGCCATGAAACCAAACTAATAACCAAGTTCATAAATCCCATAGCATGGAATAGAAGGGAGAACAAGTGAAAACTAATAGTGTCTACTACTAGCGTCATTAATGGAGTAAATCGGGCCTATCTAATTTAGAACCTAATAGATATTAATAAAGCATATATCACGTCATACAGATCTTCTCTGTGAATTGGTGACTTCATTGCTGATAATGGGGATCCAGATGGGAGAAAAGTCCAAACTGGGTTGGCTAATAGGGTTGACCGAGCATGCCATATGGACCGCTACATTCTATTTTCTTTACATGTTGTGTCTTTCAATATCCAAAATCCTAGCTTCATCCCAGCATATACTATGTCCCTCTTCATAGGCATGCTGAGCTAATTTTGATTTCTCTAGAAGACCTTTGAGGTTTTGCCTATGTTCACGGAGCCACACGGCCAGAGGTCTGCTTGTTTCGACAACGTAGCTTCTGCCACATTCACAGGGAATGCTACAGATGCACTGTGCCGAAAGTTGCGGATCTCTTTTCGGTCTGGTTCCTAAGAGTGTGTTTTGTTTGTTTAGTATTAAACATGCTAAGCACTCTTATAAACAAGATCGCCCAATAATGGAAAATTCGCTACGAATTTTACTCTGGAATGCCAACCGACTGTCAAACCACGAACTGGAACTGCAAAACTTTCTACAAATATACAAAATAGATATTGCATTAATACCACAGATGCACTTCACTACTAGAACAATGTTTAAAATACCATACTACCAAGTCTATCATGTTCCTCACCCATATGGCATTGCACATGGTGGTGCAGCTGTTATTATTCGAAGTGCAGTCACTCACCATGAACTACTACACCACCAGTCAGACAAAAAACAAGCTGCCAGTATTCGAGTTGGTGCTAATCCATGGCCTTTTACAATCTCCGCGATCTACTGTCCTCCCAGACATGCTGCATCTGCCGAGAGTACACAGCGCTCTTCAATCACTGGGATTGAAATTCCTGACAGGTGGAGACTGGAACACTAAACATAAAGAATGGGGAGCGAGACTGATAACACCAAAACGAAGAAATCTCTTACACACCATAAATAGACAAAACTGTAAATATCTCAGCACTGGCGAACCGATGTACTGGCCAACAGACCCAAATAGGTTGCCAGGTCCGTTGGATTCTTTGTACTCCAAGGCACAGTGTCACACTGCACGCAACTTGAATCCAGCTTCGAGATGTCGATGGACCGTTTTGTGGTAACTGCAACTATGAGTGCGTTTGTGATAAGTAAATCAACTACTCCAACACTTATCTCAACACAAACAAACAGGGACAGCTTTCGTACATACACAGAACAAATGATCTTGAACTTAAGAATAGAAGAACCGAATAAACTGGGCGAGGTAACTCAGTATTTTATTATTATTATTTAACTGCAAATGGGTTTTCACCCGGTTGCAGTGGTACTACAATAAGACAACAGATAAAGAACACACATAAACATGTTCAAACAAAACAGCACATAAATGAAAAGTGAAACATATTCATGCTATAAAACTATAATAAACTAACAGTAATGAATACGTAATGTCATGTTCTCATTTTCCCTTCATTGCACTTTACTACCCTTACATAATCCTCCCATCCTTAGAACTTTTCACTTCACTCCATTTTCTTTTTGCTGATTTCCACCCCACCTTCTCTTCGCCTCCTTTATCACTTTCATAACCCTTTCCCTAAAATTGCTTGGTTTGCAGCAGAGCATCTGATGGTAGCTGGTTCCAGATCTGTATGGTCCTATTTACAAAGGAGTATTTCCCGATATTTGTCCGTTGCCTTCTGCTCCTAATTTTCTTGCCATGATCGCCCCTTGTCTTTGTAATCTATCACCAACAGTCTTCCAAGGCCGTTCTCCCGTGTATGCTTTGAAGAGAGCGCATATGCGAGCTATCTGCCCGAGATGTGTCAAGGTTCAATAGTTAAAATGTTCCTATGTTCAAATTAAGCCTCTTTGTTTTGCACCCGGTCTAACGCACTTATCTGTCCCTCCCTGTAAGTATCCCAGCAAGCCGCCCCATATTCCAGAATCGGACGCAATAAAGTTGTGCAGGCTAAACATAATGTTGCTATTTCCCTTTCTTAGCATATGCAATGTAAAATGAAGTGCCTTCCAGGCTTTTTCATAGTGAAGCTAACTTTATCAGCCCAACTTAGATCACTGCATAAAATTATTCCCATATACAGTCAACTCTCGAATATCCGGGGTCAGATTAACTGGCTTGCGGGGCTCCTGAGGCTTTTTTGAGGCTTATATGTTGTTTAATATTCATTCACTTTAGTTTCACATGGTGATTTGTAACACTATTTTCGCACTAGTGTGAACCGAGCTCTGCATTCTTTGGTCCTGTTATGCTAACACAATGTTCTAGGGTAGGGGTGAAAGAATGCAAGGATTTGTGGAAAGTTTCAAGGACAGATACACTGCCCCAGTTGGTCTCTTTGTATAGATCTTCAAGCACGTTAGCAAAATGTCAGGGTGTAAAAGGAAGTGTGTTGTGTTAAGTATTCAACAGAAAAAGGAAAATGCCGCGAAAAAGTAAACGACAATATTACAATTTTTTTAAGTGTTAAGTGTGAATATTCTTAAAAAGTGTTGGATGTTGTTGAAGACTGTGATTGAAATAACTAATTCATACTTCAGTGTTGTGTAAAAAAAGTATTAAATAGGCCATGAGATGACATAAAAATGAGGTTGAATAAATTTAAATACAGGCAGGCCTATAGTATTATGAAGGTACAGTATTACAGTACTACTATTAATAAAATTTGTCTTAACCGGGTTTTCGATTAATCGTGATTTCCATCCCCACCATTATCCTGGATAATCGAGAGTTGACTGTATTTACAACTGTTCGCTTCAAAAATTTCCGTGTCCCTTAACGAATAATTTAGTTGTTCCGTCACTCGGACCCTCGTGAAACAAACTGCCTTACTTTTAGTTGGTCCGAAACATGTAAGGGCATGAAGAATTGAATTAAAAAATTCATCACCAGTCACACTGGACGGAACTGTTTTATCTTTTAATAATATTGTTAGTGTGACAGACCAGAATAAAACAAATCAAATTCATTCAAGCTAGTCAAGCTAAACTGGTAAATCAATACTACTAAGAACTAATGCACACACATAAGGTTCAATCGAACATATAAAAAAAAATCATCAGACATAAGTATGAAAACCTAAGCTTAATGGAGACAAGAAACGCTATTAAGCAAACCCCAAAACAAGTAACCAAACTTAGAATAAACAATGTACTTAAATACTATATATTAAGAAAAAATATCAACAATCAACTGTACAAACTACAGCTAAGAAATGCACAATACTGGCAGACCAACTGGCCTATAATAGAAAACGATGTAAATCAAAGACTAAATGAGGAATCAAGAAAACACTAAGATAAACTTAATAATAAAATTGATAATTTATCTAAACTACATGGCAAAATACACTCAACTAATAAAACATTTTATCCACGTTTGCGCAATATGGCTAACATAAAACTCGCTGAAAAGCAAGAAAAGCTACTAAATAAAGGAAGCAAATATACCGTATTTACGCATGTATAGGCCGCGTGCGTGTATAGGCCGCAGCACAATTTTCAGACAGAAATTATAGAAAAAATAATTTTCTGCCCCGGTTTCCTCGATCTTTGAACACCCTGTATTACTAATTATGAATATAATTTTTTTAAAATGAAGTGTGATTTCGAATATTTCGAATATAAGTCGCACCCCAGTTTTCCTCTTGAATTTTTGGCAAAAAATGTGCGGCCTATACATGCGTAAATAAGGTAATATGGGTATCACACCAAAAATGAGTATAAAACAATTAGTCTACGAAACAGAAAACGCGATAAGACAGGTAAAAATCATTATTCAACATGAAGTCATTAGATATCGTACTTATCGACAAAAAACATAATGCAAATCGCGTCAAAACAAAACATAACAAAAACTAACACAACACAAAGCAGCCATAGCAGAAGCCGAAAAAGGAAAAAAAAAAATGGTCATTATTGATAAGCAAGACCTGAATAATAAAGTCATTTTTTTATCAAAAAAATAACATCACCGAGCTAAAAACAGATCCTACACAAAAACTCCAAATAACAGTACAAAATACTCTAAAACAATGTAAATATATAATACCCATAAAAAAAGATAACAGGTACTTCAAATGAGCCAACAAGCACCCAAACTGAAAGCAAAAATTAAAATCCAAAAACCAGAGGCCCCAATCAGACCGGTTACAAACAACACTAATGCACCCACACATAAACTAGCCAAGTACATACATAAAAAATTAAACGACTGTCTAAAGTTAAAACACGAATACATCATTAACGCAGCACAGTTTGCAGGAAATATAAGAAAACTAAAACTAAATCTGGATCATAAATTGTTAACAATGGACATTAAGGGCCTCTACGTTAATACTGTAACGTGTTTCGTTACTGAATACGCCGCAGAGATCGTTAATTGGTTTATTGAACAATCTACAAGTAACGGCTACAATTACTTATCACACAGTTGCGGGGTTTCACACTTTATAACCCTAATCGCATTAATCTGTTACCACTGTTGCGGGGTTTAACGATATATAACCCTATGCGCAGATCAGTTCACTCTGTGTTCAGTAGTCTACACGTTTACAGTAGGGGAGCTATGTATCACTGTATCACACACTCCCAATTACACAA
>NW_019730085.1:0-3651 GCF_002891405.2 Cryptotermes secundus | reverse complement strand
TGCGGGGGGATTACTTGCCTATTACGCGAGCGCTACGTTACCGCCACGTGCCGCTGGGGATGTAGGGGTCAACATGTCACAATATCCCAATCAACTACACTTCTTGTGACTAATAAATTACTCAAGGATAACCACATGGATAAACGCATAAAAGAAATCACGTCCATTATTAGGCTGATACTGAATCAAAACTATTTTCAATATAATGAAAAATTCTACAAACCAAGATGGTGCGTAGCCATGGGCTCACCCTTATCAAGTACTATGGCAGAAATTTTCCTACATCAACTACTATGGCAGAAATTTTCCTACAAGATTTAAAACAAAACAGAATAAAACATCTACTGGAAGATGAAAAAATTACATACTATAATAGATACGTAGATGACATCTTCATAATATATAAACAGACAAAAATAACCCCCAATGCATCCTTGAACACTTCAAGGCACAACATAAAAACTTGAAATTCACAATAAATGAGGAAGTACACAACCAAATAGCCTACTTAGACTTAAAACTATTTAACAAACACGGACAAAGAGAAACAGAAATATACAGAAAACGCACAATGACAGACATAATAATAAATAATATCTCATGCAACCCTAAAGAACTAAATTAGCAGCATACAAAAATTGGATACACAGACTTCTCACACCACCCCTTGAGGAAAACGCTAAAAACAAATAGTTAAATACTATTATTACTATAGCACAAAATATTAACCATAGAAAGGAAGACATCATTCAACTACATAACATACTTACACAAAATAAAATTAATCTGGATAATAAAGACGAAAAAGAACAACAATGGGTCACATTTACCTATACGGGAAATTACATACAGAATATCACAAAACTATGCAAAAACACCAACATACAGATAGCTTTCAATCAACACACACTACAGGTAAACTAATAAATGAAAAATGAGAATCAAACCCCTACGAACAAAATAACAAAAATAACAAACAAAATAACATGCCAAAGGTGCCATAACTTATACATCGGCCAAAATGGTAGAAATCTAACAAGGTACAAGGAACACACAAGAAACATAAGACTAAACAAAGTTGAATCGGCATTTGCCCAACATATACTAAACAAACGCCACTAGTATGGACCAATGACAGTAATCATGGATATGGTTGAGAAAGCCAAAAAAAAGGAAGCATCAGGAATATAAAAGAAAACTACTTTATACATTGCTTTAACAAGCTCAACAAATTGATAGAAGAACAAAAACACACAAAGGAAAGTAATAACCAACAAAACATGGTCGACCTCATAATACTGTACATAAAGGATCTCCAAACTATAGCCGCCAGGCCACATCTGGCCCGCGAAAGACTTATGCAGAAATGCGCCAAGTGAACTAATTTTCAAATAAGTACTGGTAAATTTGATTCCGAGCTTATTGACCTGACATATTATACTGCAGTTCGATGGCTTAGCTGTGGAAAGGTTCTTTCGCGCTTCATTGAGCTCAAGAATGAAATTAATATATTTTTTTTTTACTGAGAAAAGCCATCACGAACCACTTTTATCAGATACCGAGTGGCTTTGGAAATTAGCATTTTGCTGATCTGGTGAACCATTTGAATTTAAAGTTGCAAGGTGAAAATAACTTAGTCTGTGATTTATTTCCATTTATCAAGGCATTCAGAGCAAAGTTGATACTTCTGGAAAGCCAAGTGAAAAAACTGTAACTCTGTTCATATGCTATACTGCGCAGAGTTGCATAAAATGGGGGAAGCACAATTTCCTTCCTTGTTTGCAAATTTAGTCATTTCAGATTTGAAAGAACAATTTCGGAAGCGATTTGGTGATTTGGATTCCAGTGATCAGGAAATTAGATTCTTTCAAAATCCGTTTGACTGTGATGCTGTAAATGTACCAAGTTAAATTCAAATGGAAATTACTGAACTTCAGGAAAATTATCACATTAAAGACAAATACAAGGAAGGAAATTTGATCGAATTTTATAAATTTCTGAACTCTGAGCAATTTCCAAATTTAAAGAAATTTGCTTGAAAATTTATCTCCATTTTTTGGGATGACATCTGTGTGAACAAACTTTTTCCTAGATGAAGTACATCAAGTCAGAATACAGGGCAAATTTATCCGGTGAACATTTAAAGTCGCTACTTGTGATTAGTGTTTCAAAATTTGAACCTAAATTTAATCAGATTTCAAGAATGCAAAAAGAGTTCCATCGTTCACATTAATTGTTCTATTATAATTTGTGACGAAAATACGAGCATTTGCTCCTACTGTCTGTAGTCACTAATATACAATAACTTATTCTCACGTACTTTGTATTTGGTTTATGAAATTCTGTAGTTTCAATAAAACTCATATACCTAGAGTTCTTAATTTCTCATTTTATCTGGCCCGTTGAAAGTGCTGAATTACCTAATGTGGCCTGCAGTTCGAGAAGTTTGGAGACCCCTGCTGTACATCATCAGTACACGCCCACACTAACCTCACAGACACAAGTATAAATACACAGCACAACAAACCCTAATACGGTAAGAAAAACTCATCATACTACGAACAACGACAGGACAAAACAACAAAACTCTTTAAAAAAACATAATAGGGTTGCCGAAATAATATATTTGCAGAACCTTCTTCTCAAGAACGACAGGTGGCACATGTTCGGCCACTGTCAAGAGGAGTAATAAGAAAGAGAACACGAACCTATTTGAAGAAAGCAGTCTTCGGAGGAACGTCGGTTAAAACCACATATACACGGTGCCAAATCCCAGAAGACTGCTTTCTTCATAGTCACCGCCGTGAAAGCCTCAAATCTTACACGAATATATTTGGTTTATAAATTCTAACTTAACTAGCAAAAATAAAAATAAAAATGTAATATATCAAGACAGCCGCTGTAGTTGTAAAAACTTTGGATTTTGTATCCATTTGTATATTATCAATATTGTACGTATATTTTAACGGTCAGAACATCTATTGTACGAATCGCAATAGTAGTTTCCAAACTGTATTGATGTCCCTCTGATGATGGTCTCTAAGGACCTAAACATGTAACGGCATGAAGAATTGAAATAAGAAAAATCCTCACCAGTCACACTGGACGGAACCGTTTTATCTTTTTATACTATGTGAAACATTACATTCTGGGATCCATGAACCCATCAATTCTATTTGGAATAAAGTACTGCCTTAACGGTGGAAGGAGTCTGTTATTATACACACTTCATAACACAAAAGATGGTTAAAAATTCATTTGAAAATGTGGCAAAGCTAAAATATTTGGGAATGACAGTAACAAAGTAAATCTGATACATTTGGGTCATGCTTGCTACAAATCAGGTTAGAATTGGTCTTCTCATCTGTGGTCAAAAAACATAAATGATGAAAATATACAAAACTATAATTTTTCCTGTAATTTTGTACGAACACGAAACTTGGTTCCTCACATCAACACAGACTGAGTGTCTTTGAGAACTGTGTGCTGAGAAGAATATTTCAACCAAAGTGGGATGAAATAACAGGAGGTAAGAGAAAACTGCACAGTGGGAAGCTTTATAACTTGTACTCCATTCCAAGTATTATTACAGTGATCAAGTCATGGTGGATAAAATGGGCAGAGCATATAACAGCTATAAGAAAGGACTGC
>NW_019730084.1:4827-6080 GCF_002891405.2 Cryptotermes secundus | reverse complement strand
CATCTTTCTTCGAGAAGGGCCAGTTGTCACTTCCATGGGTAAGTATAGGCCTTACAGGAGTCTTACATAGATCACATTTTGTCTGTCTCCCTAAATATCATAAATTTAATCATTTATTTAGACCGTAACTAGTTCGGTTTTCCAATATAGTTTTCTGTTTTATTTGAGTAGTCTTGTTATTATCCAAGATATTTTAATTATCTCGACTTTTCAAATTCCTGGTCATCCACTTTAAGCGTTCTCCATTTAGTTGGCCTTTTTGTTGCTTCCACTTTATGGAACGTAAAGATTTCTTACCGTTTCCAATAACTGCCGCAATATATTTTTCCAAGCGTAACGTACACCATATTTCTTAATTTGCCGAATTCTCTGCTTTAAGGGACACAAACCTTTATTAGATTTTCCAGTGACAGCCATAATAGATTACTCTAAACTAATTTAGTCCATCCTATACTTTACTTACTCAAATTGTATTCTGATGTTATCACCGTGTTTGTCCCTAGATTTCCCTAGTACTTTACTCCTTTGAGGTCTCCCAGTACAAATGTAAGCATTTCTCGTATACCGGTTCCTCTTCGTATATTTTCCGTCCGTCTAATTTTCCCCATCCTAACACTATTTTCCCACGATGCTTCCTGGGTTAGCAAATAGCTGTCTACTGGAAGTCCGTGACCCGCCCCGTTCGATAGGCAACCTAGCTAATGGTGTAAGACACGTGGAAGCCTGGCTCGAAAGCCTCCCGCACCTTCAGTTGGCTCCCCTGGCGAGAGAGTGGCGTTGTGAGGAACCTGGTCACCAGGGGGAACGGAAAGACATGATAAACGTGACCGAAAGTGGGTCTTGCACCAGGGAAATTATTTCCCAAAGTCTGACATGGTAAAGGCCCCTGTTACTGACATGAGGAATCGTAACGTAAGTGCCATTGCCAGTATTCTCTCGCTGTGAATGTCAGCACATCGCTACTGCGGATATATCTGCTCATACCGGTAATGGTAAGGTTTGTCTGTATTAAAATCTGAAGCAACTTCATGTCTCAGTTGTTGACCAAGCAGAATTCTCTGTCATAACATATTTTTTGGCAAATTATGTATCCTCTTCCAATACCCGAAAACTGTGAGAGCCCAGATAAAGATAGCTACAATGAAACACAACTTGTATCGTCTTCCTGCTTATTCTGATATGTAAAATATACTCCTGTCGTGTAGTGCGACATCAGGTAGCAAAAAGGTGTCGTGTAGTGCGACATCAGGTAG
>NW_019730084.1:0-1949 GCF_002891405.2 Cryptotermes secundus | reverse complement strand
TAGGAAGTATATTAAGTCAAGGAGATATTGGCCAGGATAAACCCATCGCATTCGCGAGTAGAACTTTGAATAAAGCTGAGATAAATTACAGCACTGTAGAAAAGGAACTTCTTGCAATAGTATGGTCATGTAAGCATTTTCGTCCATACTTACTCGGAAGAACGTTTACCGTAGTTACTGATCATAAACATTTGACTTGGGTATTTAGCATAAAAGATCCAAGTTCACGCTTGTTACGATGGCGGTTGTTGCTAGAAGAATACCAGTTTAAAATTGTGTACAAAGCAGGTGTGAAAAACGTTAATGCCGATGCACTCAGTAGATACCCTATTGTATGCGGTGTTCAGGCTAATGAACAAGAAATATCAGAATAAAGAAGATTTAAATTATTAAAGGAAATGCACGAATGTCCAATTGGAGGCCATCAAGGCATCCAGCGAACATATGAACGCTTAAAATTGTATGTATCATGGCCACACATGTACAAGGACGTAGAGGTTTATATTCGAAAATGTCCAGTTTTCCAATTAAACAAACAAACATGTCCAAAGGTAAAAGCCGATTTACAAGTAATAGACACCCAAGAACAACCGTGGGATAAAATTTACCTTTATATAGTAGGTCCATTTTCTATGTCAACAAGAAGAAATAAATATTTACTTACATGCCAGGATAATTTAAGTAAATATATTATTGCCATTCCAATTGAAGATATTTCGGCAGAAACCATAGCCTACAAATTTGTGTTTGATGTTATTTTAAAGTATGGTATCCCAGATCAAATTTTGACAGACCAAGGATCGCAATTCATGAACAATTTGTTTGTAAACTGTTGTAAATTACTACAGATAAAGAATTTTAAAACCAGTGTGTACCACCCAGAAACAAACGAAAGTCTGCAACGGTCACATAAAGTTTTAGTTGAATATCTCCGTTGCTTCAGTAACAAGTTACAAGATGATTGGGATCAGTGGATTCCTTTCGCTTGTTTCACGTACAATACTTCACCACACACTGTGACAAAATTCACGCCATATGAATTATTATTTGGAAGAATAGCAAAAATACCTGGAATGTTGCAACAAAAACCTCAACCTTTGTACAATTATGAAAATTTGGTGCATGAATTCAGACAGAAGTTTCAAGTAGCATGGCAGCAGGCAAAAGAGAGATTACAGGTTAATAAAGTAAAGCAATGTGAAAAGGTAAATAAAACTAGGAACTGTAAGCAGTACGAAGTAGGAGACTTAGTATTAGTTTACAACGAACAAAGAAGCAAATTTGACCCACTGTGGAATGGTCCATATGAGGTCAAGGAGATAAATGGAACGAATGTTACTTTAACTAAAATAGGTACTACAGGTAAAAAGCAAGTGAAAACCCATGTTAATAGAACCAAACCATATGTTACAGGTTCGGTTGAAACATGAAGGAAAAGGCATGGATGAATGTCTTGTTCCTACTTTGGTGGTATGTGTATGTAACGAAAATAGATCAGCATACAGGTGTATGTGCTGAAACACTGGACCTTGACAAAGGTTCGCGGATAACTCAGATCACAAGTCAAACAGGTGTTTACTTTGATAGTATGGGAAGCATATACTTTTTCCCAACGGAATGGAGTCTTGTAACTTATGTAGACCTAAGACCTGTTAAAGATTTATGGAGACAAACTAAACAACGAATTGTAACACTAAGTGAAATGTGTAACAGACTGAGTAATGAGACTTGGTTTATCTATACTGATTGTAGACCAAGCGCTCCTTACTTTCAATCCAAACGACGCTTTGTTGACAGGCTAAAAGATATTTTAGTAGATTTAGTTGGACAAGAACAAACAAGAAGTAGGCGAGATTTATTTGATTTAGGTGGGAAAATTTTAAAATTCGTTTTTGGAACAGCCCCGGAAGAGGAAGTTACGTTAAATTACGATCACATAATGGAAATGG
>NW_019730083.1:16819-19898 GCF_002891405.2 Cryptotermes secundus | reverse complement strand
AGTCAGGAAAATGTAAGGCCTTGCATCTACACAAGACCAACAGGAGAAAAGAAAGTATATAAACGACACATTCACTAGTACACAGCCACATTCCCCACATTCAACTTCTGAAGGCAAATTATACATAAGTAACATAGTTTTACTAACCACTGATTTCTAATAGTTCATTCTGAATGACCTTCATACACACAGTTAAGGCATTCAGCTGTTAATGTGGGGGGCTAAGTCCATTCTAATGAATATCTGCTCCAGTAATGCAACATGAAACTCCAGAATCTGGTCCAAATAACAATCTACCATCTTACATGATCAGCAATTTAAAGTAACCCCCCACCCCCCTTACAATCCAAAACTAAGATAACTGCATACATTCTAGTGGACTTACCTAATCTGTCAAAACACGTGTTACACCACTGATGATCCTTAATTTCCTTTAATTTTGCACGGCGAGATGGGATGTGTACAAGTATCTTCTGTATCAAGTCCATGGCCAAATGATCCAACTCTACAAATGGTTCTAGATGTCCTGCTTTACTATCCTTCCATGCCACGTATTCATTAGACTCCATAGATGCAATTTTCCATGGTAAACCTGAAACAAAATAAAAAATTTATATTACATTACTTTCCTTGAACTTCATATATTTCTTCGAGTCATTTACTACCCAACCTTGATCGCCATTTTAAATAAATTCCCAAGTTTGAGTCTCCATAAAGTGATGTGGCAGCCTCTCATGTTCAACCCCTGAAAGGAAGAAAACTTTACTTTTTCGCTATGCACGTACGATGAGGACATGTGAGAGATGACTTCTGCTACTGGAGAACTCCCATCCAAGAAGTTTTCATAAGTCATTTTGAGATACAGCATACAATCCACTCCAAATGTATGTGTAACAGTGATATCAATGGACAATATAAATGCTCATTACACATAAGTATAACTAAAGCTATCCCTGTACCATGCCATGAGGGGTTGCAAGACACTGAGGGTCCCACATTATCTAGACAATCAGCTCAAAGATGGCGGTAAGGTTGTCAGCCTTATGTGCCGGCTGCGCTTTACTCCCCAGGAAACTTATTTAATTAATTCCTGGTACTCATTTCTGTTAGAGGCTGAGTCAACCCCAGGGCCATAATGTTGCTGGAGGGATTAGGTCAATTGGGAAAAAATTCAATGATCTCATCGGGACTTGAACCCTCGACCTTCCAGCTTGTAGCATAGCTCCTCAACGAACTACGCCTCACACAAACTTCATAATATCTGTACATTATGCTCTCTTTTAAGAAGGAATAATAATAGACATCTGTAAATATGGAAAGTGTTACTTTCAGGAAGGGCAAATTTTGAATTCTCTTACATGCACAGGATTTGGGACCCAGTCACGTTCCTTTCCCCGGTAGGAAGAGGACTGGGACTAAGACGAGGAGTATGTGACCCTCATATACTTTTGAGTAACCACGGTAAAACAAAGCTGGTTCGAAAGATCATAAAAGCAAAACAAGTGAGTGCAAGAACCTAGAGTCTTTAAGTGTAAGGAAAAACCATACAAATAAAAGCTGTTCCACAAATTGCGGTTCAGATTGCTCTGTATGGGCACACCAGTACAACTACATCAAGTAGTGAGATTTTGTAGTGTTAATAAATATTCAGTGATGTCTTCGGATTCAGCTTCCAAATGGAAAAGCTCAAAGTCAGATGACACTGTTATGCCCAGCATGCATGCCACACTCAAAATTATATCACTGTATTATTTTTAATTGTCCCTAGCATCCCTATTCTTCAGGTGTCTCGCAAACAGCAGAAATGTGCCCAACACAGAATGTGTTTCTTTTTCTCGACTACTTGCGTTAAAATTTTCCCTTTTGACTCTGATAAGTATTTACACAGTTATGCTCAAGTCATGCAGAGAAACATGTAGACCTCTAGCGTGAAATAATGGTATCTTGGTCTGGTTTCTACCAAAACTGGAAAGTGAAAAATGAATTTGAGTAGATCTCCGATATATAAAATTTAATGAAAATCCATTCAATGGCCAAGTTTTTTCGTGCTTTAAGAGAGAGACAGAAAGCCAGATGGTGCCCTGCAGAACAGTGAACATGCCTTCACAGGTTTAGCAATTACATAAAACCAATGACAACATGAGGTAACAAGTGTAACATTTAGTTTTCATAGGCAAATAGGGATCTATGAAAGTGCATTCCCAGCACATACAAAACTGAGCTAAACACTTACCAACTTCCCTGAACACAATTATACAAAAAGAAAGCTACTGTGCATACAGCACGAATACAGCCACAATGTGCAACTGTGCACCATTCCTTCATGCTGTGATGCCACTGCCAGTTATGAAAGGAACACTGTTTTTGACTTTGGTGGTACACTAGCTGGACCACTGCTCTCACTTGCTATCTTCAAAATTGTGCATATAACATCAATGGAAATTTGAAATGCTATTTACACATAACACGCTCCAAACTTTCAATACAGTGTGGTAATCAAGATTCCTCACTTTAAGGGATTCCCTTATGTAATGCTGAATTTCAATGATAACAAGTCAATCATTTCAGTATCAAATTTCATCCTTTCACTATCTCCCTCAATACGAGGGGGTACCCAAAAGAAACCGAACTTATTTTTTTTTAAACTTATTTATTCAAATTTTAAGCACAAAACTTCAATCCCCTTCAAAGTACTCTCCACTTACACTATTACACTTGTCTAGTCTTTTATTCCATTTTTCAAAACATTGTCTAAATTCATCTTTTGAGATGCTTGACAGCGCCTCCGTCGTTTTTTCCTTCACCTCAGCAACATGAGCAAAACACTTTCCTTTCATGTCTCTTTTCATTCGAGGAAACAAAAAAAAGTCAGGACTCTTCTTTCAAAGCACAGCATGCTTCCACGCGACTTTGTTTTTGTTCAGCAGTCAGCAGTCGTGGCACGAATTTCGCAGCCACCCTTTTCATTCCCAAATCTTCTGTCAAAATTCGCTGAACTGAGCTCCAAG
This sequence comes from Cryptotermes secundus, assembly GCF_002891405.2. Taxonomy (NCBI): domain Eukaryota; kingdom Metazoa; phylum Arthropoda; class Insecta; order Blattodea; family Kalotermitidae; genus Cryptotermes; species Cryptotermes secundus. Next base: position 16,890 of record NW_019730083.1, on the reverse strand, counting down.
TCACTCCCGACAGCTCCACAATTTCTTCAATGGTCTGTCGTCGATCTTCCTTGATGATTTCACGAATTTTT
>NW_019730083.1:9381-15672 GCF_002891405.2 Cryptotermes secundus | reverse complement strand
TAGGGATCGCCTGTAGCTGTCTGCAACTTTTCAATTTACAATCATCTAGCAAAATCCTGTCTCTCTCTTCTTAAGAGCTCTGGGATTCCCAAGTGAAGGGACATTATTATTATAACCATATAAATAAACAGCAGCATAAGTGGCTGGCCCCATCTTGGTATAAACAAAACTTAATGAAATATTTGGAATACACTGAAAAGAAAAAAACCAAGGGTCACATGGTTCCTACATTGTAGCATCTTTTATAACTGTAATACTTGTAGTTTTGATGTTAGCTAGAATTTGTCAAGCAGAGATAAAAAGCACACAGAAACAAGGGATATGTCACTGAACCCCATTGTGTTCATTACAGAGATAAGCTACTCTGAACAGACTGAATACACATCTCAGGATAAGAGCAAGAACTAGATAAATGTGTCACTACCCTGCTTATGTTGGGCACCACATGCATGTAACAGTGCAGTTACAGTCCTACAGATACCTAAACAGGTACTCACCTCCAGTTAAAAGAACCACCAAAATGATACCACACGACCACAAATCGGCTGGTACGCCATGGTATGGTGGCATCAAGACCTCTGGGGCCGTATATGCGAATGTTCCACAATGCTTTGTCAATGTCCACTCCTAAAAATAAATTGAATTGCTGTTAACAATTGTTCCAGACACAAGCACAAGTTCGTCAGAAAACCTTTATCCAACAACTGCCAAATTCCTGTAACATGAATGAACATATATGAGGACTAAATAGTATGAGTGAAATTCACGACTGTTATGGGGTTCCCATAAGCTATGGCAGATGTAAAATATGTCACAAACTTGAAAAACGATGACTGAACTCTGTATTAATGTACACTGTATTGATACTGAAAGTAATAAACACCAGCATATATAAGAAAGCAGTACCTGGAAACCAAATATAAGGAGATTCCTATACACTCATTTGAATTTGAGGCACTCTCCATAAGAAGAAATCAGACACTAAAAATTGTGGGAGGGGAGGAAAATTAATTAACTTTACTTCATTAAAACAACTTCACTGCCCATAAGACAGAATGTGAATTTGAAAGGATATGAAAGTGGTCTGTTTGGTTTAAGGCACTGGCCAACATTAGCCTGGAAGGACTGAGGAAAACCCTCAGGATACCCACTTACGACACGGGAACTGAAGCCCAGGACCTCCCAAAATGAAGCAAGAACTATGATGCAACACTCTGTCTCAATCTCGTACAATTGCTGTATGACATGTTGGCATGGCCAAAAGTTGCCCTACACTTCATAAAGACATGGCTGAGTGGAGGTACAGCTTCAGGAATTCTTAATTTCTGCATTAGATGGAAATGAATGGCCAGCTTCAAGCCCCGCTTTACCTCCACGCAATCCCCCCCCCATATCTACCACCTGGCCAGTCATGAAGAGGAAAACCTTTTGTTTTCGTCAGGAATCGAACCACAATAACCCAGATACTGGACTGTTCTGACCCTGCCATATGGATCTAAGTTGATTCTCTGTCACTTGCTAGAATGCAAAAGCAAGTTTCTACGGGTTATTTGTACCATCAGTGCATAGAGTTTGGGCTGAACAGAGAGCCTACTGCTCCATTTGGGGAAAAGCACCAAGAACCTTACTGAGTATATTCAATCCCTTACAAGATCTGCACCTAGAGACTTTGCAAATGTGCTATGAGATGCAACTATCTGCAAACCTGCTAAGCCCATCACTTACTGACCCGCTGCCACACTTTGCAAAACTTCTGAAAAGTGACACAGAACCACACATATGCTCCAATATTATACATAAACTGTACGACCATTACTTACTATTCCTTTCCCCCTGAATACAGTAGCCAATCCAAAGTCAACAAATCTTTACGTTCATCGTGTTCATCCAGCATGATATTTTCCGGCTTCAGGTCATGATGTACAATGCCACGGCTATGAAGGTACTCCTGATTATCAACAAGCAACAAGCAAGAATTAGTTCAGTTGCCATATGTTCTACACACAGATATCATTAAAACAGTGTTGCATCAGCAATGAATGAAGAGTCTAGGATAACTCAATTGGTACAGCAATAAGCTACAGGCTGGATGGCCGGGGTTCAATTCATGGCAGGGACAAGAGTCTTCTTCCCCACAGCATCCAGGCCAACCCTGGGACCCACCCTGCCTCCTATCAAATGGGTACCATGGGCTCTTTCCCTGGCAGTAGAGCAGCTGCTGTGTGAAGCTGACTACTCACCTTGATCTAGCACTGAGGTCAAGAATGGTGGAGCTGCACTTCCACTCCCCCATACATCTTCTGGCTGTTNTCATTAAAACAGTGTTGCATCAGCAATGAATGAAGAGTCTAGGATAACTCAATTGGTACAGCAATAAGCTACAGGCTGGATGGCCGGGGTTCAATTCATGGCAGGGACAAGAGTCTTCTTCCCCACAGCATCCAGGCCAACCCTGGGACCCACCCTGCCTCCTATCAAATGGGTACCATGGGCTCTTTCCCTGGCAGTAGAGCAGCTGCTGTGTGAAGCTGACTACTCACCTTGATCTAGCACTGAGGTCAAGAATGGTGGAGCTGCACTTCCACTCCCCCATACATCTTCTGGATGTAGTGCTTACTTAAGCACTGGGACAACTTTACCTTTGTCAGGAATAAGAAAACAGCAAGACCAACAGTGTGTAAACAGGTGTGAGGTTCACACAGTGAAGGACATTCGTATTGCAGCTTTTTGGAAGGTCATGGTGTGTAGTTTCGTAGATAAATAAAAGCATACTGTGTAAGATTTGAGGCTTTCATGGCGGTGACTATGAAGAAAGCAGTCTTCTGGGATTTGGCACCGTGTATATGTGGTGTTAACCGACGTTTCGGAGGAACGTATCGCCTCTATCTTCAGGGTAGAAGAAAAAATATATAAGAAATCTGCATGCGGAGAGACCGTGAGAACCGGTAAAAGAAAGCAGTCTGCTTTTACCGGTTCTCACGGTCTCTCCACTTGCAGATTTCTTATATATTTTTTCTTATACCCTGAAGATGGAGGCGATACGTTCCTCCGAAACGTCGGTTAACACCACATATACATGGTGCCAAATCCCAGAACACTGCTGTCTTCAAAAGCATACTGAACAAACCTGCTGTTGCCATCTTCGGAATAAAGAGTGGGACCTCTTTTACACTGAAGATGGAGACAGCAAGTTCCTCTGAAACACTGGTACCCATCTATGAACCATGAATTCTGAAAGCCCCAAGCGATAGGTGTAGACTGTGAACACAATGGATTTACTAAATTTGTGAACTACAGCCTGGGATACAATGTTATGCTGATTGCTATACAGTTTCACAATCAACAAATATTCATTCATTCATTTGTAAGAACTTTACGACAAGAATAAACAGTACTCCATGCTGTAGCCTCATAATTCTGAACGATAACTTTCCTTAAGATGTGTATTTTCGAAAAGCAAATATTTCTAAGTTTTAAAATTTAATTACACAAGGTTTAATATGCGTGAATGCATTTTGTAATGATAATACTACAGAAAAACAAGTCTTGGGATTACTGGGGTTTTGGACTTTGTCCAACATCCAGTACTAGAACACAATGTTTTATCCAGTGATTAAGTTCAGCTCTTTCTAACAGACCCAAGCAAGTTAGGTGTTTCTCACCCCCAACCTGAGGACAAAACAGATCGAGTTCCTGAAATGTGCTCTTCACAGTACCAGTTGATGGGCAAAGTCCAAAAACCCAGTAATCACTAGTGTTATACACCATAAACAGAACACTTTAGAATCTTAGATATACAAATTCCTATCTGTAGCATACCATATTAGAGAAAGATAAACTTCATTCACCACTCCTGAAAGTATCTCATTGAAATATCTCTGACCTGTTGAGTTTGTTATGCCACGATCAGGTTCTGGAAAATACAAATGAAAGTTTGGTTACGTTTTATAAATAGCAAAGTGCTATCTTATACACTCACTACTTGCTCCAAGAAAAGCAGACTAACTACAATTACTAAGAATTACAAACACAGTGGGGGGAGAAGAATATGATAGAGTATGATCTGGGGTTCTCACAACGGTGGTTTAACTTCTGAGACATAACACAATGCAGTCCACTGCAAATCAACCAGTGGTTCAGAAGCATATGTCCCTTCCATCTTCATAAAGCAGACAGAAGGCAGAGATGCTAGGTTTTTTCCCCAATCCTGAAGATGGTGGCAACATGTTCCATAAAACTTCAGCTGGCTTTCAACAAACAATACTGTAGAGGTGCCAGGGCATCTCAGTTAGTATAATGATGGGCTACAGGCTGACAGCCAGGGTTTGATCCCTAGCAGGGGCAAAAGATTTTTCTCTTCTCCACAGCGTCCAGACTGGCTCTTCGGCCCACAAAGCCTCCTATCCATTGGGTACTGGGGCTCTTTCCCTAGGGATAATGAGGCCAGGATCTGAAGATACCCACTCACCTCCATCTAGTGGTCAGGTCAGAAATGCAGGAGCAATTACCTCCACTCCCCAAAACATTTTCATCGCTTAATGACTGAGGCATTACTTTACCTTACACATCATACCCCAGAAAGTATAACCCTTTAAAAAAGTTTTCAATACAGCAATCCTGCTTCACACAGGTCTAATCATAAACAATTTACAGTGAGACAACACAGTCAAATTTTCATTTTCTTTGGGTAAGGATGTTCAGATCTGGATGCAACTGAGATCATGGCATACTCATGTCCACAACCCAACATCCTCACTCCCATCCAATCCAGCATACAGGCTTGCAGGTCCAATTGCATGAATAAGCCCATAAATGTCTCTGGAGATAAGCATAGCCAGCACCCATGCAGTAGTAAAGCTATTGTATTTAAGCATCCTCATGCACTAACTTATTAATTATTTCAGTCTTATTTATACAACATTCATATAAGTCCAATGCCTCCACCATGCATCACCATCTTCAAGTATATTGTAACATGAGGTCTCACAGCCGGAATAAGGGAGCCAGAGAAACAGCAACTGATAGGCAAGGGATGTGTAAACATGCAACAATGGAGAAACTGTTGGAAGCAGAGTTCTCTATGCGGTCTGCACTGAGGGAAAATAAGGGCAGCCCAGAAAGGCAAACCTTAAGAGGAAACCTTTCTACATCCTGTATAAATGTTAATTAGTACAGTGCACTGACTACTGTTGTAGCAATTATGAATGCCAAATAAAAATGAAATGAAATGAATCCAGTACTTTCTTCCCAAAGGCACCTTCACCCAGGGTTGGGGACAGTTGCCACCCAGCTACAAAATCCATGAACATATGTGATATTCCCCTTCACCACCTGTGAAACAAACACAAGTGGTTAATGAAACGCAGAAAAATTCCAATACTGGAACTCTAACTCTAAAAGCAAACTACCGTAATTCAAAATACTTTATCATTCAATATTCACCGGCAGAGAACAGGGTAAGATACCGGCAGTTACTTTTACTGCCCAAGTTTGGTCTTATGTATTTTTTATTGTTATGTTCCTTTTAAAGAGAGTATAAGTAATTAATTTTCCTTTGAAATATGTAATAGAGTGAATACTGACTGTTTATTCAGTCTGGGGGCACTATAACTTTGACTTCTCATCACTGTGAGTACCTTGACCCGACAATGAATAGTTGCATGTGAATTCAGTGGCTGGTGGTGAGAAGGTAAGAGTCCAACATAGTCTTAATTTTTTGAATCGTAATTCCTTCTGCCAAATGTACCTGTTAAGTGTGCGCTGTATATTTTCACGATCTTGTTAATAGTACTTTTCCCATGGCCCTGGGGTCGACTCAGCCTCTAACAGAAATGAGTACCAGGAATTTTCCTGGGGAGTAAAGTGAGGCCGGCGCATAGGGCTGAAAACCTTACCACCATATGTGAGCAGATTGTCTAGATAATGTGGGACCCTCAATGTCTCACAACCCCATGGTCCTCCAAGGCCTGTTACAGGGATAATTTTACTTCATTATTTCATGAAGTAATTTGCAGCAGACTGTGTAAAAGCCCCATACTCCAGGTTAAAGTGCTTCACAAATGTGAAAATGTTTGAAGGTATAGTGGAATTGTTTGGAAATACATGTACATGCATGGGAAGAACAAGCTTGTTTTGCAATCTGTTTGGCAGTTGTACCTTGGTTCTTTTCTTGCAAATTTTTCTCACTCTTGTGAGGAAATGCAATTGCAATAAACTGAATGTTTTATTGTGGCCAGGTTTTTCTGGATGATGAGTGGGCACAGAGAACTTGGGCAGAGGAACTGTCAACTG
>NW_019730083.1:3703-6732 GCF_002891405.2 Cryptotermes secundus | reverse complement strand
TCCAGCTGCACACCTATGTTATAACGCCCATAATAATTGATGGTTTTGCTGTAGATTGTTAGTTTTTTCGCTGGCCTGTTGTCAGAAGAACAATATATAATGAAACTTGAGTTTAGCTGCGTTAAGTCATCGTTACATATGCCCGTCTTGCAGCAAAATCGTGTTGCTTCTGGAAGAGATTTCCTCATTCAAACTGTTATGAATGGCGTGTTTTCTTTCCTATGAAGTTATAAACAGCAGAGACGTGATATGTGTTGTGTTTATAATATCATATTGCCCTGAGCTGGCCACACTAACACACTCAATTAGAATTCTTAGAAGAGGGATGTCCAGAAATTTATTCTTGCAAGATCGATTGATTTTGCACAGTACATAGCAGCCAGTTCTTAGAATAACGTCACGAATTAAGGCAGAACACTGTGGTCATCCCCTGTGACGATACGGGAGTGTGTGGGGGGGAGAAGAACTCATTCCTTCATGTATTATCGCTCCAGTTGACTCCATTTTATCGTACTGACCTTGGTGGTCGTTTCGAGGGATGACCAGAAATATTTTTTTTTGAGCCAGCTAAGCTCTTTCGTGCACTATATACCAGTCAGTTCTTACAATAACTTCATTAATTCTGTGGTCACCCCTATGACATCTGCTGCAGCCAAAATGGACGGAATATGAAACGCATAGCACCAACCCCTTGTTATGATAACATAAAGGTTGAATTTACAGCAGCTGATCTGGCAAGCTAAACGACTCACGGAAAGACATTTCCTCGTATTCCCCCATGGGGAAGAAGGCAAGACCGCACATAAGATGTGTGGTTTACGGAAAAAAGGGCCAAATGAAAGATATGCAGTATTGGTGTGGTGAATGTGAGACAGCGTTGTGTATAGAAGAATGCTTCAAGGCGTACCATATACTGCTCAAATTCTAAACCACCTGCTTCCATTGCCGAGATACTGGGCGCTCATATTATAAGGTAAGGTTATAAAAACCATCTTTAAGATCATTTTAGTGAAAGTTTCATGCTTCAAGGCGTACCATACACTGCTCAAATTCTAAACCACCTGCTTCCATTGCCGAGATACCGGGCGCTCATATTATAAGGCAAGGTTATAAAACCACCTTTTAAGATCATTTTAGTGAAAGTTTCATGTTCCTATCTCATATAATTTAAGAACAATGTTGAATAAATCATTTTCGAGCAAAATTTAAATGGTCGGCTGAATATATTACCGCCGGAGAGACACGGCAGCGGAATTTAAATGACCGCGCGAAAGGGTGTGAACTGTGAATGTTCCCGCCCGTGTTTATCTCCGCTCCATACTCTTAGAATCACCCAATAGGAATTGAATTCTTGTCTGGGAAGGAGAGATGCCGTCGATTCTGCCAAAGTTGATATAGCTGCTGAAAACATTGCTGAAATATATTGGCAGGAAATTCCCGTACGGCGACTCTTGTGGCAATGACGACCTCCTCGGACGACTGATATCTGGGAGCACTCAGCTTTGCTTTCAAGCGGTGAAAGAGAAAGAAATCGCATTGTGCGAGATCAGGTGAGAACGGAGGGTGTGACAAAACGGTGACTTGTTGCCTTGGCAGTTCTGCTTGGACAAGAACAGAGTGATGTGCAGAGGCGTTGTCGTGTAGCAACAGCTAATTCTTCCTACACCAAACGTTTCGCTACGGGATTTGCCTAGTTTTTGTCAGAACTTGATGTTTCAGCATTGTTCAAACTGCCTGTTTCGATTTCCGCCACTCGCATTTAACTGCACTTCAAAATAAAGGCCGTAGATCTACTTACACTCTTTGCACAAAACTGCCTCTTGCTGTGACAAGAGATGACCTGACAGGGCATCATACTGTGCCTCAACTGTGATTGGGTTTATTAACTCCTTCTTTTAAATTCAGTCCTAATCACAATAAACTATAGAGCTATTGCTAATCTTCCAATTTCACAAATCACTAGTTGCGTGCCTGTTTGTTGCGGTTCCCACGCAATAGCTACAGCCAGTCCATTGGAGCACTGCTTGTTGCCTAGCAACGGTCGCAGCACGGATCAAATTAAAACACCGCTCCTATTGTTGAGTAAGTCTTAAAATGTTTATTGATAAGTTGCCTAGCAATGGACGTACTACTGTTTTGTTCATGTGTGTTGCGGGAATGTATTGTCACTTGTAGGGAGACTTCATGACGAAATGATGGGTTCCAGTTTGGATGACTGGATTTATTACCAGCTAGGTTACACACTCTCTCTTAATTATACTGTCGCGTATCGGGCGTATATCGCGACGAATAACTTCTCGATGTATTCGATGTAGCGAATTTTATTTCACATTCGCTCATACAATCACCCAAATTACAATCTGACGATTACTGCTATCCGCAGTATCACAATTAGTACACTGAAAAGTGCCACAATACAACTGACTAGTTGCTGGCTAACTCGACGGTAGCTCCAGGACTCGCTGACTGTCTCAGTACAACTCGACTCGGCGACTGTTACAGTACAACTCGACTCGGCGGCTGTCACACTACAACTGACTGTGAATAGCCTTCGCTTCTCNGTGCAGCTCACTTATATAGCTGCAGTGCTTGCTTGTTGCGTAATGAGTGCCACGTCATCCTGTTACGTCACCGCTGTTGACTCGCCTTGCATAGTTACCCGGTTACGGGGCTCGGCTATCTTCGGCTCCGCTCGTGACGTCACCGCGCATGGCTGCCAGGATGCGGCCTATCAACTTCAGCAGGGGCAAAATGAGGTAGGGCGCTTAAAGGTGACGCCAAACGTGTAGGCGAACATGACGGAGGGTAAAACGTGGCGACCAACTTGTGGGGCTTGAAGCTTCAAATGAGAAGCAGGTTAAACATGTTCGCTACGTTGATTGACGACTCAGTAACAAAAGACAAACGGTACTCAGCTGTGTTTATTTGCCTTAAGTGACTCGATGGGACTCATCTGTTTTGAAACGCGACATTAAAAAGACTTTGCCATTTCATCTGAAATTCGATTAAGTAACGAACTATAAAAAAAA
>NW_019730083.1:0-410 GCF_002891405.2 Cryptotermes secundus | reverse complement strand
GAAGTCTTGATCTTCATTCTGAGAACTGTATGAAACAAGGAGATTAATAACTATTCCTTTCTATCCACAGGAGGAAGAACAGAACAAGTTAAAGCTAAAGGCGAGAATAGAGGAGGTAAGTTAAACTTGTCACTCACTCACTCATGGAGCTGAGCCCCTCTTGAGGAGCCGCCAATTGTGCAGCTACTAGAAAACTTCCCAACATTTTATGGAACCCGAAGGTTCATTTCCTTGTTGATTAGAGCCCTCCACGGGTTCCTTTACTAAGCAAGATCAATCCAATCTATTCCATCCCATCCCATCCCATTTCTCTGAGATCCATTTTCATTATTTCCACCCACCTACGTCTTGGTTTTCGTACTGATTTTTTTCACTTAGTTTAAATGCGGCATGAAATTCTGGAAAACGGT
>NW_019730082.1:1037-1214 GCF_002891405.2 Cryptotermes secundus | reverse complement strand
AAAACGCTATTTTTCACCTTCAAAAACCAATTGGAGGGGGAAAGTGTCAGGTCTGTGGTTTCTACCCTTTGTTGCTTCCTACATGGGGAATATAATCTCATCGGTTGAACCCCGTACCTAGTTTCCAGAATTTTTCAGGAGTTTTCAAACTTTGCTCTGGGCTCAAAATCGGCCATT
>NW_019730082.1:401-989 GCF_002891405.2 Cryptotermes secundus | reverse complement strand
TGAAATTAATAAAAAATAGTGCCTTATTCTAGAGCAACTTGAAGTTCAAATTACAACTTTTATATTCAACTACTTGCGAAGTTGTGAGCACTTAGAATTTTACCAAAAAAAAAAAAACAATACCTCAACAATTGGCTTACATGCATCCAATGGTATTAGTTCTTTGTGTACTCCGATGAAAATTGACCAGTTTGTTTGAAAGTTCAGCAAGTGTCCACTATCACGATGTCTTCGAAATCATCGGACTTGGATGTTTTATAGCACCTGACCGTGTTTTCCTCCAGAGGGACGGCCCGGTGTTTTTCTCTTGTGTGGGGCACAGTTTTGTACATTTAGAACCTGCTTTTTAGAATGATTTCATTTCTTGCAACTTCCTCTGTTGGCACAAAAGAGTAAACTATCCATGGGATATTTTCCGTGCAGAATTTGTACAGTTCTAGCGGGCACATGATTTGATTAAAATGAGTTCTTTGAAGACTGGCTTTCGTTGCTTGCCTCTTCGTGGTACTGCCAATAACGTCACAGGCATTCTTCCCGTGCGGGGTGGCAAAGAAGTTCCATTCTGCTTCAAGTCCGAAGTCTTCATAG
>NW_019730082.1:0-345 GCF_002891405.2 Cryptotermes secundus | reverse complement strand
AACTTTCCCGACTTAAGGCACATTTTCTTTTATATCGGCGATAAGAAATTTTTGGAACACATAAACTGTGGCTCTATCGTGCTTTACATGATCACTGATTATACACAAGCTTCGGCATTTTGTTATACTGTCCGCCTTGTAGTATTACAGAAAAGGGTAAAATGTAGCCTAATGATTTACCCAGTGGAAACTTTGAATCTAGTCTTGAACGAGAAACGAACAATTTTCTGCAAAATCTGTAAAATTCAAAGTGCCCACAACTTCGCTATTAGTTGAATATCAAAGTTTTAATTTTAACTACAAGTTACTCTAGAATGGAGCATTATTTGCTATGAATTTCAAATT
>NW_019730081.1:3651-11029 GCF_002891405.2 Cryptotermes secundus | reverse complement strand
GTAGTACTAATTCTGCTCAGCAGAGGGATCTGCCAAAAAACCTGTAAATCATGTCGCCTAGGCCGGTTGGGCATGGCCTAGGCACCTCCTATGCAAAACTTTGTTCTACTTGTGGGGATTGTGGTCACTTGTGGTCGCTCGTGTGCTTGGTTGTCATGGCACCTTAGCCGACACAAATGAGTCAGAGATGACAGCACTGGACGGGCTGATGAATATGTAGTACTAATTCTGCTCAGCAGAGGGAGCTGCCAAAGAAACCTGTTTGTCATTGCGCCTAAACCGGTTGGGCATTACCTAGGAATATTTTATATTTATAACCATTTTTTCCCCACAAGAAAATTCATTTGTCGCCATTCTCACGAAAATTACAAATTCATAACAGATTTTTTTACTTCAATATTGGGTCTTAAAATTTGGACGTTGGCTTTTGTTTTTAATGTAATATCAAAGAACTGTGGGATTTGTCTATACTCCAAAGGGCAAACCACTTCGGAAAGGTTGTAGGCCCTGAAAAGGAAGGTTCAGTTGAGATGTCTGGTCGGTGAAGTAGGGGTGCATGCGCCGGTAGAAATAATGTCGGCTGCGGTGTGTTGACTAATGTTACGGCAGCTGAGTGAGTTGACTGGCCGCAGTGCGGCAGTTGTCGGAAGTTGTCTGATCGTAGAGCGTGGTTGCTGTAAGACGTATGGTTGCGGAGCGCGGTCGCTGCAGAGGCGGCAGCTGCGCCAGTTGCCCAGTGAGTGGGCATGACCGTCGGCGAGCCAAGGCAGCCCTGACGAAGCGAAGTGCCGATGACTCCGAAGACCGATCGCTCTATACGAAGTGTGGTCACTGATTGTCACTGAAAGAATGACACTGAACACTGGAGAGTGAGTGTCTGGGTCATTTTGCAACTGACGGTCAGTCAGCATGTCTGTCTTGGTGTCGAGTTCTAGCTGAGGCTCATGGCCAGATATTACTTTTGAATGAAAGTTACAGTCTTGTCCATGAGGGGCGCCCTCTGAAGAAAGGTCGGGTCTGTCATATGTCAGTTAGTCTGTATTAATAAGTTCACTGTCTGTATTTACATACATTTACATATACACACTTATTCCTTACTTCTATGTACAATATATACAAGGCCTCTGTTAGTCCAGGCTAGATACAGCAGATTATACCATTTCTTCCTAGTATTATTATCAACCACAGCAGTCTAGACACTTGAAAGGTTATATGCCTGACCGTGGCCAAGTTTAAGCCTCATAAACTTTCTGTGGCGGGCTTCGACTTGTCCGATGTTGCGAAGATTCTCATTATCATGATTTTGTAAGACTTTTGCTTGTTGCCTGCATAATTTTGTCATGTAATCATATACGTATGGAATTTTGAATTCCATATGCAATTCGAGGAACTCTGTGCACCTTGGAAAATTGCCAATGGTGCGGAGAACCTTGTTTTGCAGGCGCTGCAATTTCACTAGATGAGTGTCTGCCGCAAACTCCCAGGCGGGACTAGCATAAGTCATTACGGATCTAATGAGAGCTTTGTGGAGGGTCAGTTTAATGTTAGCGCTCAATCGATCAATTTTGAATAGGGAATACACTCTAATGAATGTTCTGAAGGCCTTGGCTTCGATCATTCCTATGTGTAATCTCCATGTCAGTCTCTTATCGAAGGTTACACCTAGATATTTTGCACTATTTACAAACGGAATATGTTTTCCATTTAGAGTGAGGCAAGACTCAGGCGGTCGACGACGAAGAGAGAAGTAGACACCCTGAGTCTTATATTTATTCATCTTTATATTTCAGCGCTCACACAAGGTCTCCATTGAGCTGAGACCGCGCTGGAGTTTACTAACAATAAAACACTCCTTACGATCTGTCGCATATAGACAGGTGTCGTCAGCAAAGAGGGCCAGGTAAACACAATGAGTTTGGGCGACATCATTTGTGCACAAGTTGAAAAGAGTAAGGGAAAAGACAGAACATTGTGGCACACCTGCTTGCATTTAACTTGGCTTTGATATTTCGCTTTCAACCGAGACCCAGAATTTACGTTTAGAAGGGAAGGATCCAATAAGCTTGGTCAAAGAGTTAAAGAATTTCAATTTCGATATCTTATACAGCAAGCCAGAGTGCCACGTGGTATCAAAGGCTTTCTCGATGTCCAAGAACACTGTAGCCGTAGACATTTTATTGTTGAAATTAAGGGCCACGTGGTCCGCCAGCCTCATACATTGCAATTTCATGCTGTGACGTGCACGAAAACCAAAATGGCTTGCGTTGATCAGGCCTCTTTCTTCAATATTTTTACGGGGGAATTTCAAGATTACTTTTTCGAATAGTTTTTCAGTCGTGGACAGGAGGCTGATCGTACGTAAATTTTGGAGAAATTTCGGGTCCTTACCCGGCTTCGGTATAGTTATTATTTTTGCTTCCTTCCAAATATTTGGAAAATTAGAGAGCCGAAAACAGTGATCGAATAAATTATTTAGGTGAACCAATGGTCACCTTGAAAGGTGCCTGAAGCATTCATTTTGGATGCCGTCAATTCCACAGACCTTCTTTAATTTCAGGGAACTTAATAATTTCTGAACTTCACATGGTCTGATCTTTAAAGGGAGGTTTTCATCCATGGCTTCCAGCAGAGCTTGAACTCTAGCCTCCACACGCTGTTCATGGTTCTCGTCGCACAGGTCATGTGTGGTGAAATGAATTTCCAAACAGTCGGCAATTTCGTTGGCTTTATCAGAAGGGTGAAATTTAAGGCCAGAAGAACCATAAACAGCAGTTGGTGCCCTTGGTCCGTCTCTCTTTAGGAGAGATTTCGCAATGGGCCATATACCCTGAGGTGTGACTTCAGGGTTACATATTTTATTTGACACCTTTCAAGTGTCCATTTTCGGGTCATTCGTCTGACCGAATTGGTGACCCAATTGACTGCCGCTTTACACGCTTGATCCCTGGTTTCTTGCCACAATTTTCGTACCCTCTGCTTGTATTTTATCAAACGATCTAGACCAGGTAGATCGTTGTTTATATCCGAAAGTGTAACTTTACTTGTCGACAACCTATATGCCGAAGCAATAGAGGCTGCAATGTCTCGTGCCTCTTTATCGGCTTCTACCCTCGAATTAATTTCTAGTTTAGGTGCTATTAACTCAGAGGCGAGGCTTTGAAACCACTCCCAATCTGTAAATTTTTCAATGTGTTCCGAAAGATTCCTAATTTTAACGTGATCCGGTATGTGGAATACTACTGGTAGGTGATCTGAATCCAAAATATAAGAGACGATGACATCAGACACTATGATATTTTTGTGAACCACAATATCTAACACGTCACCAGTTCCACCAGTGGAATAATGAGTGGTGCACTGTGGCGCTGAGATTTCGAAATCATTCTTATCAAGTAAATCAATGAGTTTCAAGCCTGAGGGGTTTGAAATTCTGCTCTTCCAAAGTGGGTGCTTAGCATTCAGATCACCTACTAAAATATTCTTACGTCTAAAGCTTAAGAGTTCAGTGATGTCAGCATCACTCCAGGCTCTGCCTGGAGATATATAAACAGCTGCAAGCAGTACTTCGCTATTACAAATTGGTATGCAGACCCCTGTCGCTTCTACTGCATCAAGGGTGGTAGGTCTACATGGTTATGGGGAATGCCTTTTCTTACTGCAACAGCATTTCCGCCTTTTCTGCCCGAGTGGCGGTCGCTTCTATAAAAGTAGTAATTTGGAATAAAGAACCTCTCATGAGGTTTCAGATGTGTCTCTGAAAACAGGGCCACATCTACGTGTAGGTCTTGCAGCTGTTTACTGAGCTCATAGCGCTGCCTCCCAATGCCGTTCGCATTCAATGTTATGACTTTCAGGGGCCTGTGTACACTAGTGGCCATTTTGTTTCATGAGATTTAGCACAGTCTTGGTAATGGCCATTATTCTTTCCTCCTTGGACATTGCACAATTGAAATCTGTCATTATCTGCTGTACTACAGTCACTACTCTCAACATATTGTCGAGGGATTGACTGTTTACACGAGTAGTCTGAACTGACTGACCTGTTTCCTTCTGCAGTGCAGGGGCCGGTACAATCTGCTTCCTTGTTGTGGGTGTAGCCACCGGAACGTTGTTTTCCTGAGGGCGCTGTTGCTGCTCTACTCTACTGCCTCGGAGTGCCACAGCGAAGGAGACACCTGGAGTGACCGTGGTTGAAGAGAACACCCTCCCTGTATTTCTGGACGTTCTCTGAGCCTTCTTTCTCTGTTACTCCTCCTTGGCATATTTGCAACCCCGATAATTGGCGGGATGTGGCTTCTCTCCCTCCGCCAATCGGCAGTTGCAGCCTACTGGTGTGGAGGCAGAGTTCTCCTTTTCTGGGCACTCCTTTTTTAAGTGGCCACCTCTGCACCACAAAAAACGGGGGGCCTGTTTGCCGTTAACCAAAACGTGGCCGAACCGTTGACAATGATAACATACTGTAAGTCCGTTTTGCGCTTCGTAGGCCTCTACCTTGACGTAAATGTGGCAGAGGTTTGTTAACCAGAAGAGACCTTGGTACTTTTCGGTTCTTTGTAGGGTCACTAGGAACAGAGGAAGGTTGATGGTCCTTACTCTATCCGGAGACGTCCAACGACTAGTTGTCATTTGCTTGACGTTAATAACGTCAAAACCCAGACTCACCAAACCGTCAGAGATATCCTCCCCTGGAGTATTTTCCGGGAGATGACGGATGAGAGCTTTAATGGGATTTTCGGATTTTGGAAAATAGGAAAAGTAAGCCAGATTGCTATCCTCAAGGAATTTCTTTATGGCTGAAAAGTCTATCATTTATTTTTTGACAATTCTGTTCCCACTTCTTGTGTTGCGGAACTCAAAACTGTCATTAACAACAACTGCTACAACAAATGCTACTTCCTTTCGTAAAAATTCGCACTCATCAGGCTGCAGTTTGAGATTATGTTTCTCATCCTGCCCAAAACTTCTCTTAATTTCTCGTTGTGAATCTGCAGCGTTTCTCCGAAAATTACAATGTCATCAAAATAAACCAAACATTTTTTCCCTGTATCCTGGCGAGTACAGTCGCCATCAACGTTAAAAAAGGTGGATGGATCTGCCTTTAGACAAAAAGACATTCTATTGTATTCATAATTACCTTGTGACCTACCAAATGCCGTCTTTTATTGGTCTTCCGTCCTAACTACGGACTGGTGAAATCCACTGGCGCAGTCCATAGTTGATAATTATCTTGAGTTTCCAAGTGCCTCTAATACTTCTGAAATCACTGGAATGGGTAAACTGTCGCCAATGGTGACGTCATTAACTTTCCTGAAATCTATTTCCAGTAGGTAGAGTCGCTCTCCAGGACATGTTTCGGCACACATTTGCCATCTTCAGGTCTAAACAATTTTTTAAATTTGCTTGGTGGGGGGTGGAGTCCAGATGGGTCCACTCAGCATTTGGTGGAATGAAGATTGGCAGGGGAAATCGAAGTACTCAGAGGAAACCTGCCCCAATGCCACTTTGTCCACCACAAATCCCACTTGACCAGACCTGGTATTGAACCTGGGCCACCGCAGTGGGAAGCCAGTGACTAACTGCTTGAGATATGGCGCGGCCTGTCTTCAGGTCTAGGTTTTAGTATAAATTATTCTATCATAAATCATCATAAATTTCAATGTAAGCCGATTGGCTCCACCATTGTGTTATACACTATATATTATATACTACAATGGGTTGGTTTTTTCTCTGTTGTTTAACATTGTGGTTATTTTGTTCAGTGGTTACTAGTGAATGTTTTATGTGACTACGTGGCAAAGAAGCACACTATCCGTCCACTCCATGTTTCCTTATTCTGCTGTTCTTCCTGGGATGGCATGGGCTGAGTTCTTGTTGACACTGCTGTTTGTACAGAGTAGAATGTGGTTTTGGTGGTTTCACAGTTTCTCTTACTGGGTAGTCCAGTTTTCTGTAACAGACCTTAAGGTGACACACATATCCTGAAGCATGTTGTAGGCAGCAATTCCACTTGTTGGAAATAGTGTTGTGTTGACAGGAATATAGTAACTGTTATCTCTAGTTGTAATATGCAGTTCTCAGTCAGCATATCCAGCCTGTAATAATGCAGCACATGGCTGATGAAGGTTAATTGGTTAGAAATATCTGGTTTATATGGACATATCATTCAAGGTTTCCAGACTTCATAACTAATAACTTTATTTTCAGGATTACAGCTCAGTCACACTTATCCCCTTGAAAATAAATTTGAGTAGCAATGCAGTGCTCCCAACACATTTTCCACATTCTGGTACACAGTTTGAAGGATGTGCATGTGTTCTGCTTGTAGTGTCATAAAAAGTAAAAGTAATATCTAGACAATTGGCTCAAAGATGGCGGTAAGGTTGTCAGCCTTACGTGCCGGCCGCAATCGTACTACCCAGGAAAATAATTTAATTAATTCCTGGTACTCATTTCTGTTAGAGGCTGAGTCGATCCCAGGGCCATAGTGCGGCAGGAAGGATTAGGTCAACTGAAAAGAAATCCAATGACCTCATCGGGACTTGAACTTGCGACCTTCCCGGCTTGTAGCATAGTGCCTCAACCAACTACGCTACCACATGCCCCCAAATACTAAGACCATTGTAAAATAAACCCTAAATAACACATGCTTGCAAGAACACACACACTTGTAGATTCTAAAGGTTTCTAGAATCGCTGGATTTTTTAACTTTGTCCATCATCTGGCTAGAAAGCTCTTTCTATTGGAACCAGCAGAATAGGTGTCTCCCCCCCTCACCAGAGGCCAGAAACAGATCCAGTTTCTGAAATGGTATATTCTAGATTTTCTGAACATTGGACAATGAACAAAGTCCAAAAACCTAGCAATTCTGAGTTATATATGCTACCAATTTTAAACTATGAATTTTTCTGCCTGAAGCTCAAGTTCAGTGACCTTTTTTCTTTTCAAGTTAAGGTACAGGCTTCTAGTTCACGTTCAGATTCTCACTGTTGTTCTGCCCATCTTTCTTGATCACATTTCTTATTTCCCGGGGTCTGTACTGTTATTTGTCTCTTCATCCATCCTTTCCATGTGGCTCTGCATGTCAGTCCCTCTGTTGCATCACTACACCAAGCGGCTGTTTCACTGTGCACAGCATGTACTCAGGTGACATAAAATTTATATAAAGCAGTTTCTGCACTAGTGGGATACGAGGTCTCAAAAATAAGAACTTCCATTAATGATTACTAACTCAGATCCCTATTGTCACTTATGTAGCAGTAAACTGAAAAACACATACTTGAAAAATACATTTCTTGGAAGAAGACTAGCTTTGCTTCAGTCTGGTGGGAATACAGAGTTTGATAAACTGACTGGCTGGATGCCTCAGGTATATATATA
>NW_019730081.1:0-1441 GCF_002891405.2 Cryptotermes secundus | reverse complement strand
GATTCAGTGTCAATGTCTGGTGTGGTGTTCTGTATGCTCAGCTAATCAGGCCATTCATTTTATTGCATTTGGGGCTGGATGAAGGACATGGTGTACCAGGTAAAGGTACAAACACGTGAAGTGTTGTTTGAATGTATTCTGGACGCGGCAATGACAATAAAGAACACACTTGTGGAACTGCAAAATGCTACGAGCGCGGTACAACGCGTGCGACAGGTTGTACTAACGTGCAGGCAGAAATTTCTGAAAATCTTATGTAAATCCAGTCGTCTTCTAAAGCACTACAGTTTAAAGGAAACAGATTGATAGAGGGTGTGACATGCAACCATTGGTATGTTTACGGAATGGGATGCTGAAAGTAATGTAATTTGTAACATAAAATCGTTGAAAAATGTTGCAAAATGCAAAATTAATAAATTAAAAAAAAAATGGTTTTAGAATTCTTGTTTCCTAAAACATTAATGATTTAAAAAGCGTTTGTATTGTATTTCTGATTTGTTTTTAATGAAATTCGAAGAAAAAAAAGATTTTTCGCCAGTTTTCAAATTACTGTATCTCTTTAATTATGAGTTGGATACCATTAGTACATTAATATTTTTTGTTCCAAATTACCTCAGGAATGCCCTCCCTAAGTGGGGGTAAAACTTCGTGAAACAAACTGTATAAGAAGAGCACCCAGACTTACTAACAATCGGAGACACATTTGGGTTGCTTCAGCAGGGTGGGGTCAACAACAAATTCCAGTTCCAGACAATCAATCTGGAAGTTCTAATGCCAAATACTAACCAACTTAACACGGCTACACCTTTCCAGAGAAGCTACTAGTTGCTCAGCTACTCAATGAATTACCAACATGTTATGAAATGTAAGGGTTTATTACCATTCACAGCCAGACACTGCCCCTATCCTGAGCCAGGTGATTTCACTGCACATTCCCTTCTTTAAGCATATAGAATACACAGCATCAGCCTACCTTCACACTTTTATGAGGACAACTGCAACTTGCAAATCCACTTGTGCACTCNAATGCAAGGGTTCATTAACATTCACGGCCAGACACTGGCCCCTATCCTGAGCCAGATGATTTCACTGCATATTCTCTTCTTTAAGCACATAGAATACACAGCATCAGCCTACCTTCACACTTTTCTGAGGACATCTGCAACTTGCAAATCCATTCATGCACTGCCTACTACTTTATATGGTGAAGACACACAAAATGGAATACATATTCCAGGACCATGGAGCAGGATCAGTTCTGGTGATGCAGTGACAAGCCAACTTGTGATGACACACGAGAAAGTTATGTTGATGCAGTTTTTGAGGGATGAATGCATGGTACATCTTATGATAAATGAAGCAAGTGTTCCTTGGCAAAAAAAAGTGTCAGTAATCTGAGATCACTTGCTCAGAGTGACAAAGAATTGGCTTCAGTTATGAT
>NW_019730080.1:0-437 GCF_002891405.2 Cryptotermes secundus | reverse complement strand
CCTTAGTTGATTAAACCAGATCAGCATTGCTTTGTTGAGATCATCGTATGTTGACTTTCTCATGGTTTTTCTCTTCTTCATTCTGCTTGAATTAGAAGACGAAGCAAAGGAAATTAATCGATTCTTTTGTTTTTTCAAATCACGAACAGTTTGTTCTCCAATACTGTATTGCATTGCTAATTGTTTAACTACACTTCTTTTTCCCAACTGATTGATAATTTCAAGTTTCCGTTGAATACTTAACACAGCATGCTTCCTTTTACACTCTGACATTTTGCTAACGCACTTGAAGATCGATACAAAGATACTAACTGGGGCGGTGTATCTGTCCTTGAAACTTTCCACAAATCCTTGCATTCTTTCACCCCTACTCTAGAACACTGTGTTAGCATAAAAAATGCAGAGCTCGGTTCACACTAGTGCAAAAATAGTGTTAC
>NW_019730079.1:0-613 GCF_002891405.2 Cryptotermes secundus | reverse complement strand
AATTAATTACTGCACTGTCAAACATTACACTTTACAATGTAAATAAAACTATGACACATAAGAGCGATAAAATATTACAGTAAACTTAAAAATAAGAATAAATCTCGGCTATAATTATAGGACAGAATGCAGGTAATCTATGGAAAGAATATTACTGGTGTTATGCCTTTGGACATTATCCATTGTCTTGTCTATCTTTCAAAAATCGTCCTGTTTCTTTTTCAGATATGGGCTAACTACATCTATTGGACCCAACTCAGTAGGCTATATGGTTATATGGAAAGGATATCCAATAAATCTATACGGTATTCACGTGTGCATATCAATTATTCGTTTCTTGGTGATTATGTTACTATGTCTACATAATTAACTCTTAAACATATTAACTTCAATATATGGTTGGGAGATTGGTACTGTCAATGTAGTAGCAGTGGTATCATCAATCTGAGAGCGTTGTTTTAATTGGGTCTGTGCCAGGTGCTGACTTTTGAAACTGTATGTGAAGTGGCGTGTGCTTGTAAATTTCCTTCCCTTTACATATAATGTCCTGGAATTATGGGACTGAATATGATAATCTTCTGCACCGTGCTCTACTTACTTGATGTTATGTGCT
>NW_019730078.1:0-464 GCF_002891405.2 Cryptotermes secundus | reverse complement strand
CCTCCACAAGGTCAAAACCATGCTTCCTTAAATTCTTCCTGAGTTGCCCTAATCTCTGCTATGCTCGCTCAACCATGGCTCTGTTGCAGTTTCTCCAACGAATTTTTCCTTCTGTCGTTCCATTTTCGCACGGANCAGCGGCGCTCCCCGACCAGTTTTCGGTCCCTAAGCCGTTTCTTCTTCGGCTCTACGAACGGCAACACTGTTGTTTCTACGGGAAGCTCTTTTCTTTCTGACGTCTCAGTTTTCCTATCCCCTGAGTACGGCTCTTTTCCTTGTAGATTCGCCTCTGTCGCCTTTGGGCAGGACATGATATTTTTCGGGGGTACATTTTCTCAAACCGCTTCGAGCGGGTTTTTTCTCGCAAGGCTTTCATGACAGCCTCCGCATTTTCTCGCCCGTCTTTCATATTGTGGTATATTCAGGCTAGGATTTCTTCTTCGGCGGTTTTTCCATTGACCCTA
>NW_019730077.1:41437-43045 GCF_002891405.2 Cryptotermes secundus | reverse complement strand
TATATATTGTTTGCACTTGGGACGGAGCTTGTATCATTTATCATAGAGAACTTTATTTGTGTGTTACAATTACATGCAGTTACTACCAGTGAGTGGTCAATAAATTGATTTGCCAACCCAAAGCAATGTCTATAGTCACTAAAATACATAATATTATCCCACCTCTGTCTAGGTCTTCTAAGAGATCTGTTACCTTCAAGTTTTGCCGTACCATAACTCAAGCAGTTAGTCACTGGCTTCCCACCATGGCAGCCCAGGTTCAATCCTGGGTCTGGTCAAGTGGGATTTGTGGTGAACAAAGTGGCACTGGGGCACGTTTTCTCAGAGTACTTCAGTTTCCCCTGCCAATCTTCATTCCACCATTTGCTTCACTATCATCTGGGTCTGGTACAAGAGGCCAGAATTCGCCGCAGTACAAGGACTTAGTCCCACCCAACTAGCATTAGAAAAAAAAATTACCTTCTGGTTTTCCAACTAAAATTTTGTGTGCATTTCTTGTCTTCAATATCATGTTATTACAGTAATCCTTAGTGTTAAAATTACATGTAGTTACTACTGGTGAATGTCAATAAATTGATTCACCAAACAAACCCATGTCTACAGTCATTAGAACACACAATGTTATCCCACCTCTAAGTAGAAACAATAGCAGTGCTGTCCAACTTTCTTATGTACTCGGGCACAATTCACTGATGCCTATGGAGGTCTGGGCAATTAAAAATCGGCTCAATTATATGTGGTTACGGAGGGCACCAGAAAAATATACCACGGGCGCCACGTCAGACAGGGCTGAACTATAGGGTTCTGACAATGGTGTATAACACAGAGAGACACTGGGTTTTTGGACTTTGTCCACTGTTCAGATTCTAAATAACTAAGAAAAAACACTTTTCGGAAACTGGATCTCTTTCCGTCCTCAGGTGAGGGAAGACACCTACTCTGTTTGGTCCCTTAGAAAGAGCCAGCTTCAATCACTGCCAGAACGCATGACAAAATCAAGAATACAACAGGTGTTACTGAGTAATGGCTTTGCATCAGAAACAGCAACAGAGGAATGACATTTTATATGCAGTCCATGCCAAGATGTTTAGTTAGCTGTGAGACAGTCCCCGGGTAGTAATGATGTGAACACGGAAGCTGAGGAAGCTACGGCACTGGAAGCCGTTACCAGGTGACAGCTGGTGAATATACAGCAGACTGAGAAGATCTAGTACCTGCTGTAGTGAACTGCAGAATGTGTGAATTTATGATAGCACTACATTAACTTGTAGTTATTATCTGTAAGAGTTCATTAAATCCAATTACCAATTTAAACCCCGTCTACAGTCACTCATACCAGTATCAATACTTAGAAAACTGTACAAATTCTGAAGCCCCTAATTAAGTACGAGGGTTGATCAATAAGTACCCGTATTTGAAGAAATTTGCTGGGAAGTTGGCATTACCGTCGTGTACTGCCATCTGTCAAACGACACCATACTAAATTTCAGACTGATTCATAGCTTAGTTTTTATTTGGCAGCCAGTTGCATCAGACGTGTTTCGTCTTTCTCGATACAATGGAAAAAGTGCAATATTGATCCGTAATTCACTTTTTATTTTTGGATGG
>NW_019730077.1:36086-40292 GCF_002891405.2 Cryptotermes secundus | reverse complement strand
ACGGTGTGACCCGTGGCCGCGATCGCCGCTCGGAGAGGGCACCACAAGCAATGAGCCGAAGGGATCGGCAACCGTGAGATATTGGTTCAACGAATTTAAACGTGGTCGTATATCTGTTTTTGATGAGGAGCGGCCAGGCTGCCCGGCAGATGTGGTTACCGAGGAAATCGTTGAAAAGGTCCAAGACATGATCCTCGTTGATCGCCGAACTAAAGTGCGCGAAGTAGCAGAGGCCGTAGGCGTGTCGTACGGAACGGCAATCAGTATTTTACATGATAAGTTAAGTATGAGAAAGGTGTCGGCCTGATGGGTGCTGTGATTGCTCACGGTGGACAACAAGCGGATATGGCTGTCAATGTCGAAGCAGTGTTTGGACCTCATTAAGCGAAATTCACAGGAGTTTTTGCATTGAGTCATCACCACTGATGAAACCTGGATATATTATTATATGCCAGAGACCAAGAGACAGTCAAAACAATGGATTCCTCTGGGTGAATCTGCTCCGAAGAAAGCAAAGACGGTCCCATCGGCCGGAAAGGTCGTGGTCACGATTTCTTTGGATTCGAAGGGAATAATCCTCATGCACTTTTTGCAGAAGGGACGAAAAATCACGGGGCAGTACTACAGTGAATTATTGGACCGATTCGATAAGAAATTGAAGGAGACACGGCCCAATTTGCCTAAGAAACAAGTGCTGTTTCACCACAATAACACACCAGCACATTCATCCGGAATTGTCGCGGCCAAATTGCATGAACTGCGCTACAAATTGCTGCCGCACCCACAGTACTTGCCCGACCTGGCTCCCTGTGACTTTCTTCTGTTCCCCAACATGAAAATATGGCTCGGGGGAAAAAAAATTCAGCTCAAACGAGGAGGTTATCGCCAAGACAGAAGAGTATTTTGAAGAGTTTGACAAATTGTATTTTTTTGGGGGGTTAAAGAAATGGCAGAAACGTTGGGAAAAGTGTATCAACCTCAAAGGAAATTACGTTGAAAAATAAAAAAAAAATTGTGAAAAACTTGTGTCTTTATTCCTAACACAGGTACTTATTGGTCAACCCTCGTAATTGCATCCATCCTCCTGCAGAATTCTCTCTCTGTAGTTCAAATAGTCTTCCCAGATCTGTTCACAAATACCTTCCTTCTATGGTCTTATGGTAGCCATGTTTCACACATATACAAAACAAGAGGGCAAATTAAAGTTTGTACATTTAAATTTTCATGTTCTTAGACAAGAAAGCAAAACACTCAGTAATTAGTGTAGCAATCATTCACAGATTTTAACCTGGTTTCAATTTCTTGATAAATCCAGTTTTGATTACATATGGCTGTTCTCAAACTGCATCAACATACTTCATTTAGGTTTCCTTCTTGTTCTAATTTTATTGCCTTACCAATCACAATCACAATGGTTCTTCTTAATCTCTGCATACGTATCAGACCAATTACTTGTTCTGTCAGCCATCACTACAGTTCTGAAACAATTAAAGCAGAAAAAATGAAGAAACCACATATATTCTCAGTGAAACACTCACATTTCATATAAAATTCAGTTACAGTAACAGATCCATGGAGAACAGTTACTCATCAGCTAATATTCATTCAGCTGGTCAAGAACTTCCCTGTCCTTCACAGAACCCTAAGATTTCTTAACATGTTCACAAGAGCCTTCTTATCTTAAGCGTGATAATTCACTCCACTTCTGCAAGTGGTACATTATTACCAATGTTTTGGAGGAACATGCTGCCTCCATCTTCCAGATGGAAAAGTAAGTCAGATGTGAAAATAGAGAGGCCTGGGAGTAAGGTCTGACTAAACCAACAGGAGTAGGGAAAACACTGTAAATGATACTGGCACAGTAACTGGGTATAACAACAGCTCAAAGTGAACCAGCAGGAGGTAGAAGGAAGTCAGGGGAATCAAAGTAATCAGTTTCACCAATGTGTGGAATGCAACATCCCTGATTGTTATTAGTTTAATAAATTTAAATGAGGTATACACATATAAGATTTGAATACTCCATGGTGGTAAGTATTCAGACTGTGATCCTCTGGGTTACGATACCATGTAGTCTTGTTGGTGACAACAAAGAAGATTGCTCCTTCTGTCTTCTGGGTCAGAGTGGAGGAACAACTGATCAAGTTTTACTGGCAGGTTGATATGGATGGGGGCCTCTCAAACATAGATTCAAGTGGAGTGAGGATGTGATAAACTTATAGTGACTGCATATCACTCAGAATCACTATTCATGTCACCCTGCCAATATAAGTTGGTCACAGGCTAACTCCACTCTGACCCTATAGATGGTGGTAGAGAGTTCCTCAGAAATGTTGATACGCAACTATATGGTGGATTTCTGGTTCTCACGGTGGTAACGAAAAAAAAATCGTACTATCTTACGGGATGAGACGATGTGTAGTTCGGCATAAGGTCACCGACGTTTCAGACGAACACACTGGCTCTATTTTGTGTTAGATGGTGGCTATACATTTCTCCAAAACACTGCCGAACTCACCCTAGACTACGTGGCGTTACATCCCAGAAGACGGAATCGGAACATTTAACCTAACCCAACCGGACTACTAGGAGTCATACTCCAGATACTGTCTACATGGTACCCAGAACAATAGTCAGAAATATACCCAGGCACTTACGAACATTCACATTTACACAAGTAATGGGTTCGTGCCGTTTGACAACAGCTATAATACACACAAACTTCAAGTTCGAAATACGTAAATTAGAAATTATAATTTACTTAGTAAATTGACGTTATTTCTTTGCCAGTCATAACCATGAACCGATAAACGGATCTCTACTTAAAACTTCTTACACATATATATGCTAACACACTACATGCGCCATTACAGTCAATACCTTCCCGCCCATATCATAGCCCTGAAAGGGTATTTATTACATTTT
Source organism: Cryptotermes secundus (assembly GCF_002891405.2). Lineage (NCBI taxonomy): Eukaryota > Metazoa > Arthropoda > Insecta > Blattodea > Kalotermitidae > Cryptotermes > Cryptotermes secundus. The sequence continues at coordinate 37,367 of NW_019730077.1, read as the reverse complement.
GTCCCCAAACCTTGAAATAATTCATCTGTAAGTAATACAAACATGGTGATAGTGCTACATTGAGGCGTAACGTTTAATACATTTAATGCAGACACTAGCTAAACTTAATTTCTTCTTCTTAATTAAGCAACACATTATAAATCCATTATATCATGCCTCAAAACGAACTTACCAAGACGAATATTAACCAAATCTTCGTAGCAAACAATGGAGTATGAATGTTTCTGTGGTGGCAGGCCTGGCCACTATCACGGATAGCTGCGATTATTTTGCGCCACAAAATGAAGCACACTAAACTGAATTCGGTATGAACGGGCATGAACGGTATGAAGCACCGGTCGTAACGTCGTAGCAGGTCTGACACTTAGTAATCCGTGGTTTCGGCTACGAAGGAGCGGCATGCTAATGGATTTGTGGGTGATAACTGCCGATAACTGCAATCATAAGTGTCATAAGACATGAGTATCCTGTAGATTCTGTATTTCATATTTCATATTTATTTTGCATTCATACTGTTACAACTGCAACACTTGAACGAGTCAACTCACTAGATACATCATTGTTAAAAGTTCTATAATCCTAGAATATATTAGACTAAAAGTAAAAACTGTACTTGCCTTACAACATCACTAAGAATTTTAAAAATATAACAATAACTACTACAATTCCCTTTTCTTATTTTTTTTTTTTTTTGTTAATTAAAAAAAACCTTGCTATGCTTCCTCATGTCCCTGTTGAAGAAATTCATTCAATGTATAGAAAGGACGATCAAATAAAAATAATTTTAATTTATGCTTAAATTCGTTACATCCCTTTGACTTTTTAACTTCCAAAGGAAGTATATTATATAATTTAATGCCCACATTAATAACACTTTTCTTAAAAACTGATGTGTTACATTGTTGTACATGAAGATCATCTTTCCTCCTAGTATTATACTCGTATAAATCAGTATTTCTCGTAGTGTATATATTGTATCTCTTAAAATAATACAACACCTCTATGATGTACAAGGACGTAATAGTTAAAATCTTCAATTCTTTAAATAAAGGTCTGCATGACACTCTGTTATTTACACCTTTCATGAAACGAAGCATCCTTTTTTGTATTTTAAAGACTTTAATACTTTCATTTTCTCCTCCCCAAAAAATCAACCCATAACTTACCAACGATTGAAATTTGGCAAAGTATATATTCCTGAGTATATGTAAACTTACCTCATCTTTCAAAGATTTAATAATATAACATACCTTATTCAATTTTGAACACAAGGACTGAATA
>NW_019730077.1:21741-35948 GCF_002891405.2 Cryptotermes secundus | reverse complement strand
GGTTTCCAAGACTTGCTGAGACGAAACCCATCCTCTCTGTTCATATTCCCTGGATGCAGTTCGATCTCAATGGCTTCCCTAATGATGCGATCCATATAGCGCGTCTTGGTGGCGAGGATGGAGGTATTCTGAAGCTGAATGCGGTGTCCCAGTTCGATGCTGTGTTCAGCTACGGCCGACTTGTCCGGATGTTCGAGACGGATGTGCCGCTGATGCTCCTTCAACCTCGTGTCCACGGAGCGGCCTGTCTGCCCAATATAGACCTTCCCGCACTCGCATGGGATACTGTATACACCCGGTGTCCTTAGGCCCAGGCTGTCTTTAACCGGCCATATAGTATACACGGCGCCAAATCCCAGAAGACTGCTTTCTTCTTTAATACTTTCATTTTCTCCTCCCCAAAAAATCAACCCATAACTTACCAACGATTGAAATTTGGCAAAGTATATATTCCTGAGTATATGTAAACTTACCTCATCTTTCAAAGATTTAATAATATAACATACCTTATTCAATTTTGAACACAAGGACTGAATATGTACACTCCATTTGAGATTTTGAGTTATATTAATACCTAAAAATCTAAACTGAGATGTATACTTAATTTTTATATTATTAAAAATAATATCTGGCCCTGAGATGTCATGCGGTTTCTTTAACTGGAATAACATAGCTTTAGTCTTATCATTATTTATAATCATATTGTTTTTTGAAAACCAAGATTCCAGTTGGATCATAATTCTCTTTATTTTATCTTGAAGGATGCTAGTAGGCTGTGTACTCTGTCCGTTAAATCACGAGTTTAATTCACCCTGCTTATAATTTGGAAAATCGAAAATTCTTGAATGTGTCACCGTGTAGTTGGTACACAGTTATCGTCGTTTTTGAGGAAACTACAGCAATGTACAGAACGGACAATACTATGTAAGATGAGGCACAGACTAAATAATTAACATTAATATTACTAAATCTACATCATGAGCCTCCAAACAATTTATTATACAGGATGATTCACGAAGTTTTATAAGTATTATAAACTTTTGGTCGATTTTCAATAGTTACGGAGTTACAATAGATTTTCGAAACGCATCAATGTGAATGCAGCGCTATGCTTCCTCTCTGTGCGACCTTGCGTTCCAGTCGACTGTGTCAGCAGATAAGCTTACCGGCTGGAATGTTGCGTTGCGTGATCCTAGGCAAAGCGATCCAGTACCGAACAGGACGTAGCGTTGGTGACTATGTGAAGTTAAGATGCCGTACACATTTTCCACTGAGGAATACGCCGATATGGTGTTTGTTTTGGGTGTATGTGATGGAAATGTGAGAGCCGCTGCTGCCGAATATCACCGGCGTTATCCTATTCGCAGGATTCCGAATCCTAAATCCATTAGCAGTACATTCAGCACATTAAGATACACTGGTTCTCTCTCCAGCGTTCGTATACAATACGAACGAAATCCTCAACATGGATTGTGCGAAGAAGAAACCATTCTCGATGCTGTAGAGCGCATTCCTCGTGCCAGTACAAGACGTCTAGCTCGGCGGTTTGGTGTTTCGTAGTCCATGGCGTGGAGGACTCTTCATGAGAACGGGCTGCATCCTTACCATTTACAAGTACACCTACAACCAGGAGATCGTGCTCTTCGTCTGCAGTTCTGCAACTGGTTAAATGGAAATCGGCAGTTGTACCGCTTGATAATGTTCTGCGATGAGGCACAGTTTACACGGGACGGGGTCAGCAACAGTCACAACTTTCATGTTTGGGCAGACAGTAATCCCCGTGCCACGATAGAATCGAATTTTCAGTGTCAATGTCTGGTGTGGTGTTCTGTATGATCAGCTAATCGGGCCGTTCATTTTATTGCATTTGGGGCTGGATGAAGGACATTGCGTACCAGGTAAAGGTACAAACACGTGAAGCGTTGCTTGAACGTATACTGGCCGCGGCGATGACAATAAGGAACAAACTTGTGGAACTGCGAAATGCTACGAGCGCGGTTCATACGGGTGCGACGTGTTGTGTTGACGTGCAGGGAGACATTTTTGAAAATCTTATGTAAATCAAGTCGTCTTCTAAAGCACTACAGTCCAAAGGAAACAGGGTGATAGAAGGGTGTGATATGCAACCATTGGTATGTTTACAGAATGGGATGCTGAAAATAATGTAATTTTGTAACATAAAATCGATGAAAAATGTTGCACAAAGCAAAATTAAGAAATTGAAAAAAAAATTGGTTTTAGAATGATTCTTTCCTAAAACATTAACGATTTAAAAAGTGTTTGTATTGTATTTCTTATTTGTTTTTGCTGAAAATCGAAGAAAAAAGATTTTTCGCCAGTTTTCAAATTACTGTATCCCTACAATTATGAGTCGGATACCATTAGTATATTAACATTTTTTGTTCCAAATTACCTCGGGAATGCCCCCCCAAAGGGGGGGGGGTAAAACTTCGTGAATCACCCTATATATATACAAAATATAGAATACTCCGAGTTGTCCGTGGAAACACAACAAAATAAAAACCGATGACACTCAATGATGTAAAACATCACTTGAAGAATTTTATTCTTGTTTTATATAACCTATTTTATTGTATTTTTATGCAAAGTATTTTAATGTAATTAATATTATTGTATCCAATTTTATTAGTACTGCAGTTCAGTGGTGTATACAATATGTTAATCATGTATTTGCCTGATGATGGCTTTTAATACCTGAAACATGTAGCAGAGCCAAACTAGGCACTGACCTTAATATCGTGTTGTGACGGTTTTAATAAAGAAATTGTATAACACAGTAGGATGCATGAAATGAAAATTAGTCAATTGGGTTCATAATGAGAATTAGAATTATTAATATTAATCATCTTAAAGTGGTATATTATGCATATTATCACTCATTGGTGAAAACTGAATAATATATTGGGGAAATACATCTGACAGGCATAAGGGCTTTGTTATGCAAAAGAAAATATTAAGAATAATGATGGGAGTGGGCCCAACTCATACATGTAGGGTCCTATTTAAAAAGCTTGGCATATTACCAATCCCCTGTGTATATTTCCTCTCACTGGTGACATTGGTTGTTAATAATTTTTATAAGTTTCAGACCAATACCAAAAAAATTAACTCCACGGCCTGTAGTCTGCAAGCGAACTATACCGACAGAGTGATCGCCGCTTGTCGGCGAAGTTAGTGCCAACTTTAGCGGATAGAGGGTGTTGTGTGGTCAGCGCAACAAATCTCCACTGCTGTTAATTTCGGTTTTCTAGACCAGAGCCACTATTTCCTTGGAATAGCTCCTCAGTTATCCTCATGAGGCCGATTGGACACCGTTCCAGACCCACTACTTCTCAGAAAATCTGGTAGCACTGGGAATCAAACCAGAACCTCTGGATCTATAGCCAGGAACTCTGACCACAGAGGCGGTCTAAGTTCCGGACCAATAACTTTGCATATATGATTAGTACAAGAAGGAAAGACCATCTTCATATACCTACAATGCATTTATCATCTTGTCAGAGAGGGGTGTGTTATGTAATACTCTACCGTCAAATATCTCAGCTTTAAAAAAAATGATAAAAACCAATTTAGGTTTGTTCTACAAAATTATTGGCAAAGAAACTCTTTACTCTATTGACAAATTTACTGAACATACAAAAAAAACTCAAATGTTAGGAGTGAATGAACAGTCTCTGTGCTTATATTATATGTTGTGAAATTTTGCTTGTTATAAGTGTGGGAGTATGTATAGTAACTATTTGGTATGAATTTCAAAATATGTTAAAATGAAACTATACTGATAATATGGGGCACGTAGTAGCGTACTGGTTAAGGCACTATGCTACAAGTCAGAAGGTCGCGAGTTCAAATACCAATGAGGTCATTGGATTTTTTCAATTGACCTAATCCTAATGAGTACCAGGAATTAAATAATTTTCCTGGGGAGTAAAGTGCGGCCGGCGCGTAAGGCTGACAACCTTACCGCCATCTTTGAGCTGTGTCAAACATGCGGCCCCTCAACTTTTAGAGCTAATTGATATTAAAATCAATATTAAAATTTTAGTAGAAATATTTTTTTGTAAAGACAGTTTTCCAACAGACCAGAAGACAAGAAGTGTCATGCAGACATAAATTAGCAGGCTGCAGGAAAAGTGATTCTGAGAACTGCAGAAGGGTTTGTCCAACTAACGGTTTGTAAAGTTCTTGAAGGACAAACTATTGTATTTCAGAAGGTTAATGCACTAAAATCTGCACAGCCTCACCACCCTAAGTATTTCCAAGAATCCCTTTTGGAGGCGTAGTAAGAATGCAAGGAGGGTGGCAACTGACAGACAAGTGCAAGGGATTTCTACCTTCAAAACTAGCTTGCAACCCCCCAGTCACTGTCTAATGGGCTTCAAGCAAACTTTCATTTTTATGACCATTGAGATAAGATACACCTTCCTACTAGTCTGGTAGTCTCTTGTACACAGCGACAGGTGATGTTACATTGTGATGAACGTATAAAGGTTATAATTAAACATTAAATTATCAACTATGAGTTTTCTTGTATATGTACAGTAACTTTTAAAGGGCAATGTCGCTTTCAAAAAATTCAAGTAGCAATAAAAGAACTGTTGAAAATGAGCGCAGTGTTTTTCAAGAAAAATGGGAAATCGCTTATTTCTGCTGTGAAATAGAGGGTAAAATTACACATCTGATTTGTGGGCAAAATATAAGTGTTCCACTTTAGGTAATTATATTGAAATTATTTGTAAATAATAAATGGAATTAAATTTCCTTGTATCAAAATCTAATGTATATTTCTATTTTGAAGTGTGGCCCTGGACTATTATTTATAGGGCTGAGGTGGCCCTCTGTACAAGTTAAGTTTGACATGCCTGGTCTAGATAATGTGGGACCCTCAACGTCTCACCACCCTATGGGCCTTCATGGCCTGTTACAGGGATAGCTTTACTTTTTTACTTACTTACTGATAATATAGTTGGGCAATGCATGTAGAATAACCAAATGTGCAATTACACAATATAGAATTATTACAGTTTGAGATATGAAAGATTTTATTCATGGTCAAATGTGACATTAGTGTTTCCACAGCTTATGTATATTGTCTTGACAACTTGTGCTGTCTGCACAAGGCCTAATTTATATGCTCTTTTGGACCTAAGATGTATGATGTATAGTTATAATGAATTTGTAATATGTAACATATTATTTATCAAGCCCTACAGGGATTGATGAAATGAAAATAAATGTAAATGTAAATGCAACTGATATTACTATTGGCAGAGCATGGCAAAGTAACCACCTATCACACTACATGGTGTTCTAAGCCAGATCATAATCTACATCTTCACTGCTATGAAAACTGAAAATCTCTTACAGGTGATTTCTATGAGGCAACACTAAAGAACACCCATATCTGAAGCCTTAAAATCAACACAGGTAAACATTTACCATACTATATGGTGTTATAATTTACTAAGTACACAATCTAAATCTTCATTATTATCAAAATGTCAAGTTCAATTATTAAGGAAAGAGGTGTTTAAAATTTTCAGAATAACAGCAGTTCTTATACTTTTAAATAACAAAGAGATGTAACAGTCAAAAAATATAAAACTGAAATATGTGGAAGCAACTGCACGTTTATTTGGTAAAAGGAACAGATGATTACACTTAACCCAGTTCAACACATGAGACAACCACAGACTCCCAAAATTTACTGTTTAATATAAACTAACAGATATAGGATATAACTATTAATTCATAACAGGCTTGAGTCTAATCCATGGAGGACAGAAGAATACATAACATGTATATTAGGTTGTATAATATGTATTTATTACAACATTTACACATTCATTAATGCTTGGATGCACACAATTCATATCATCTTTCAATTATTATTACAGAATATAGATGATACCATAACTCCCCAACAATGTAGAACACACAATCTGGTACAGCATTCATAGTGCAGGTGCCAATAATGTTCTCAATAACAAAACCATTATATGGCATCTCATTTGTGATTTAGTCTGATGCGTTTGAGGCAAGTTTACATAATATTATATTACATAATCTTGAATATGACAAATATTATCTTAAATTAAATGTACTGAAGAGATAAGCATCACAAAACAAATATTTTCTGCTAGCTTCATCTTTCTAAATACTATTGAAAATTTGCTGCCAGTGCTATAAAAGAGCAAACATCTGTGATCAGTTAAAATAAAGGCATCAAAAGCAACAGAAAAAAATACCTTCAACAAGATCAATGGTGACAAACAAGGAAATAATTGGAGATAAGTTACATGGTCTGTATTTCTACCTTTTTATTCTGACTAGTATGCATCGTACATAAGATAAACACATATATGATACTATCAGTATCTTTCATACAGCTCACAAATTTAATCACAAAGATCATATCTTAAATATGATACATAAGGAATGTCATGTCAGAGGGAAGAGGAATGTAAAATTTGTACTAAAGGGAAATTAAAAGTGTAAACATTTTATGTGAAAGCACAGGATCATGAATAAGGAACAGAAATTTGCACCTATAAATCAACAGCCTCTCAGTGCCATCTTTTCTAACAAGTATGATTATCAAAGTCTCGCATGTATTTTTGTGTTGGCAGGTTCTAACAGAATGTAAGCATGTTAGCACTACAAAATCTTCTGAGACCTTTACTTTAGACATTTTCCAAACTGTTTTTTTTTTACTGAACTTCTGCCAGCCTCTTGCTTTGATGCCATGGCAGTTACAAAAGACATAAAACATAAAATAAGAACATTCATTCATTCAAACTGAATAAAATTAGAAAATCTGCCACACACCACTAGTTTTAAAGAAGATATTTTCACATGTATGAGGGACTATAGATGGGGTTTGAATTGCTAATCAGATTTATTGAACACTTACGGATCATAACTACATGTAAGTGTAGCCCTATTGCTAATTCACACACTCTACAGTTCACTACAGCACACATTAAGTCTTCTCAGTCTGCAGTGTCTTCACCAGTCATTGCCTGGTAACGGCTTCCAATGGCAGATGTTCCCTTCACTCTAGGTTCCTGAACTATGCCTGTGCCTCAGCTATCAGCTTCTAACAGCAACAGCTCGCGAGGACTGGACAACAGCAGTCCGCTAACTCACTCACCAACTCACTCTACTCTACTCTACTGCACTGCAGTAACTGATTTCGGTTGGTTGAGTCATATAGCCTCAGAGCAGAACCATAGAGAACACTGCTTACAACAACTCTACTATTGTGTGATGTCACCACGGACATTACATCTTTCTCTTTTGCGTGTGTACGGGCCATTACCCAGCAAGAGGTCTACATGCTACAATATCTATAAAATACATATAAGATGCATAACTCTGCAAAATTTTGATATTAAATAGCCTCTGTCATGGAAACAGTGTTGTTAAACAGTCAGTCAATCATTATGAAATAACCACTTTATTTTTTGAGCACTGAAAAAGCTATGGAAGACATAAAATAACAGACAATTCTGTAAATTTTGTTTAGTTTCACAGTTTGTACCTTTTCCAGAAACTTCCGGATATCCATATCAAATTCTGTGAAAACCACACACAATGGTTCAGATGTTGAAAGGAAATCCACACAGACATACATGCAAACAGAAAGCACAATCTCTTAAGAATACTTCCTTTCCTTAAGAAAATGGCTAAAATAGGCTAAAAAAATATCAACTTTTTAAATCATGTGTCAATTTTGAGATAACTGAGATTTCTGGGTATCTGCTACATTAAAATATGATGAGAGTAAAAGAGTTTGCAAACCCATGCAAGATCCACCATTAATTTTAGTTCATATTCAAGCTCACTTTTAAAACTCCAGACACAACAGGCAAATGTGACCATTGGTCACAACTTTCTCATTCAGTGACAACAAGTAGGAAGGTATTGCTAATGGGGTGGGACTAAGTCCCTTGTACTGTGGCCACTTCTGGCCTATTGTACCAGCCCGATGATAGGTGAGGGCGACTGTGAAGCAATTGGTGGAATGAAGATTGGCAGGGGAAACCAAAGTACTCGGAGAAAACCAGCGCCACTTTGTCCACCACAAATCCCACTTGACCAGACCCAGGATCGAACTTGGGCTGCTGTGGTGGGAAGACAGCGACTAACCGCTTGAGCTATGGCGTGGCCTAGGAAGGTAGGTTGGTTGGTTGGGTATTGTCTCCATTTTCTCTTTAGAAGAAATGTACACTTTATAGGATTGGAACAGGCAAAGATGACACATACATACACAGCTACAGAGGAGTTGGTAAGCTTGGACTAAGCCAAGGCAAGCCTACTGTAATGAGTCAAATCCTAAGATGCAAATGCATGGCACTTCATGGAAGAACAACCAATGGAGGATGACCACCAGTAGCTTATAATGAGATGCCATAATTTATGAGGCTATCAAATATAGATGTAGACAAACAACTGACAAAGTCAATCTAAAGCTTCCATTTATAAATCCTGACAGTGAAAATAAAAATCCCAATGCTCATGCAAGAAAATGACCCTACTCTTCAGTCCTTGGTGACATGTGAAGCCTTTTCCAGTTAATTCATTCATGGACCTGAGCCCTTCTTGAGAAGCTGCCAATTGTGCAGTTACTCAAGAACTTCCCAGCATTTTATGGAACCCGAAGGTTCATTATCGTGTTCAGTGTTCACAAGAGCCCTCCACTGGTCCCTATCCTGAGCCAGATCAATCCAATCCATACCATCACATCCTATCTCTCTAAGATTCATTTTAATATTGTCAACCCACCTATATCTTGGTCTTCCCACTGGTCTCCTTCCTTTCGGCTTTCCCACCATAATATCCTATTTGCATTCCTTTTCTTCTGCATTCATGCTACACGTTCTTCCCATCTCATCCTACTTGACTTGATCATTCTAATTGTACTTGGAGAAAAGTACAAGTAATGAAGCTCCTCATTATGCAGTTTTCTCCAACCTCCTGTCACTTCATCTCTATTCAGTCCAAATTTTCCAGTTAACTACATTCAACAATAAAACATTCTATCCCACTATGCATTACTTCACTCTTACAAAATGTACATAAAAACAAAAGAGCAGGTGTAGTGCACCTTGAATAACATACAAGCACTAACAGGACAAACACAAATCATGTCATGGATGGTTGTGATTGGTGACAGAAACTCCTTTCGGGCCAGGCAAACCTGTTTATTCAACAAATTCTTCCTTCTTGGGCAAAATTACAGAATTCGTATCATATACTTCTTCTGCTTAAGATGGGGAACTATGTAATTAAGAATGGTGTATTATCCATATGGCAGACTACATAAAAATAACTGACAACATGGTATATAACTAACTAAACAGTGACTCAAAACTTGTTACACCACAGGCTACGATTGCTACCTTTCTCAGTTTTTCAATAGAAGGCATTAAACTTAATGTCTGAATTAAACTTCTTTTTCTTTTTCCTTTGACAGATTAGGTACTCTGACCTGCTCCAATTTCAGAATTAATCTTAAACTATGAATCTTACACAAAGTTAGAAGGACTCCTTGGATGGGGGATCAGACTGCTGCAAGGCCACTACCTACACAGTACAACACAAAAACAGAAAAGTGCACACATATACCCATACCTCAAGTGGGTTTTGAACCCATGATCCTAGTGTTTGAGTGGGCAAAGACACTTTGTGTCTTAGATCACATGACTACTGCAATCAGCCTGAATTAAATTTGATCTAAGAATTTTGACTCATACATGCACACTTATACAACTTTCTCAATACAGGTTATGGTGGTCATGGTAGTAGAAATAGCAGTAATGGCAGAAGTAACAGTTTTCAGTAGCTGGAATTTATAGCAACAGCATCATGCGAATCTGTGTATGAGTTTGATACTTTTCAATGTCCATATGCATTTGCTTTGAACTTCAGAACATTTCACACATCATATGGAACTAAAAACTCCAATTCACAGAGCTAATAACATATTTCACAAGTCTGCAAATACAATTCCTTTGCTTTGGATTTCAATAACTAGACTGAACTAAAAACGTGAATTCAAACACTTAAGCTTCAAATCCATACCAAATCTGTCAACTATTCTAATTACCACCCTTACCATGCCTCAAACACATCAGTCTCAATGGTTCTGGTTTCATGTACTGGAGATTAAAAACTTGGAACACCAAAACAGTCATATAACCACTGATAACTGGAACACTTTTAAAAATGTCATTCCATTTTGTAAAATCTACACAAAGGTCATGTCTACTTAAATCATATTTTTTCACACTATATCCAGTTCATAAATATCAAGATAGCATATATAACTCATTTAGCCACACAAATGGAGGAACACAAAGTAAAGCACAGAGTAAAACATTACATTACACACTGCACTTATAGTCACCACCAACGCATATCAGTCTGTAACGGAACTCAGGAACCTGTTGCACATCCTTTAACATTGTTATTAATGTTCAAATCAATCACAATTAAGTTCTTGTTGAATGTAAACTTATTGTAGTTTTACCTGGTATAGTTGGTATAATTACAAAATGGAGGAAGTACTGGAAATGAGAAACAGATAACAAACATCTTAGCATTACAAAAGTAATTCTTATAAATTTACACCAGTGATGCAGTATCTAGTACTGAATTTATTTAAATCTTGTCATTTCAGATGTTCTTAGATTAGGTACTTCCCCATGAAGAATTCAATATCATGAACATGAATTAAGTACCTTTCACACATCAAAAACACCAAGAAAATCCCATCTTGAATACAAGTCTGAAAAAGATGTTATTACGACTACAGATTAGATTGATGTAGTGCATTCATTCCTAAAATTTTTGTTATACTTCACTTCACATAACCCCCAAGAAGGCAGAGAATTCATTTTTCCAATTGCTTTGTACAAGTCTGACATTTCTTTACTTTTGCACATTAAATATTTCCTATTCCTTTATTTTAAACTGTATAATTATGTTAAGATTTGTTACTTCAGTGCATTAAAGATTATCCATTCTTTTATTTTAAACTAAAACCATGTTGATTAAAATGTAAACTAAACTTTTCTGTAGGGGGCACGCGGTAGCATAGTTGGTTGAGGGGATATGCTACAAGCCAGAAGGTCGCAGGTTCAAGTCCTGATGAGGTCATTGGATTTTTTTGGCCGTGCCATAGCTCAAGTGGTTAGTCGCTTGCTTCCCACCACAGCGGCCCGGGTTCGATCCCGGGTCTGGTAAAGTGGGATTTGTGATGGACGAAGTGGTGCTGGGGCAAGTTTTCTTCGAGTACTTCACTTTCCCTGCCGATCTTCATTCCACCAATTGATCCACAATCACTCTCACCTATCATCTGGGGCTGGTACAATAGGCCAGAAGTGGCCACAGTAGAAGGGACTTAGTTCCACCCCACTAGCAATAAAAAAAAATCTGGGGCTGAAGAAATGAATGGTAGCTACAAGGCAAAGTTATATGACTGCTTCATGTAGCAAGAATATTCTACAGCTTGATTTTAACACTGGCTACAAGTCCAGGAATCTGTCCTGTTCAAAGTTCTTTTCACTTGTGGTGGTGGGGGGGGGAAAGAAGAACTCTGGAATTTGCAAACCCTCAAAACTAGAACATTTCTGAGTACAATATGGGCTACAAGCCTAAGGCAGAGTAAATGGAAGATTCATACAAAATGAATAATGCTCCCTCATTGGTGGAAAGTTCAAGTTAACCATATTAGTCTGGCTAACACCTTGAAAACTAAAATAAAAAGTGTTACTTTCATACTTCATAGGTACTTCACAAACTTCTATTGATCTTTGAAGAGAGTCATACTTACTTACATAGCCAGCAAGCTCCAGAGTGACTCGCCAAGTTATTATTAATCATAACCGAGAAGAATATTTTTCAAAGCTTAGTCTAAACTTCTGTGACAGATATTTTCATTAAAAAATTCATCATGTGGAACTGAAATACAAGGCGTTATAGAAAAAGGTAACCTCAGAAATCACTAACCATTTTTCTTAGTTTACATTTCCTTCCTCTTTTATTCCTTAACCTCATCCCTTTTTCGCTCAAATGTGCACAGTTGTCTTATAAGATGTATACACTCAAGTGCGAAAATATTCACGTCCCTCTGCCTTGGAATCTGACGAACACTTATTACACTCCACCATTGGACCCTCTCATTTGGTGAAGATGGACAGTAGTAAATATGGACTATATGTCACCTGTACATTTAATCTGTCCTATTAACAGCCAATTATACATATTATCAAAGCCAAGAATACCACTCTCTAACCCAATGGAACATATGTGGTTTAGTGGTTACCAAAGAGAGTTTTAAAGAAGCATAAGAAGAGGAAAAAACAGGGGAACACAGAACCACAAGAGCCACTATATAATGTATTTCCATGTAATTAAAATGAATTATAATTTAAACATAGAATACCTTTATATAAGCTGATGGAAATTCCATACATGAAATGAAAGAAAATTAAGTTTGAAATTAACTTCAATTAACTTTTATGTTCCCTCCCACTCTGTACCCTAAGTTGCTGATCAGGAGAGTTTCTCATTTATTTCCAAGCATTCCTGAACAAGGCAGATCTTCTTTTACTGGGTTTTCCTTGTAGATGTCACACTTTCATTTGAGTTCAGTGCTCCTCTGGACATTACATCCTCATCATTACATTATGCATTAGAAGAAAGAGTGTGTTCCTTCAGTGTGTTCCTCAGTGAAAATGTTACATGGTCAAAAAAGGGTAGACTGCAAACAAATGTTCAAATACCAAGCACAGCACATCAATCATCTTATGGATCTACTATATAAACAGTAATACAGATCAATATCGATGATTATATACGTATATACAGATGGTTTGCATGGCTATGTCCAGGTCACATAAGCATCTTTGCACATGATATACCATTACAACTGAAACTGACTGAAGCTGACAAATTGTATGGTGACTGTTCAAGGTTTCATACAATTAATATCAATCATAGCACAGGGCAAGAACTGAGAAATACAGAGATATACAAACTGTTTCTGACATGGACTTAAACCCAGTGGTTTAAGAAATTTATCAAATAAACCTTAACCCACAAGCACTGTATTTTATTCCATACTCTCTGGAACCATATTACCTTCATTTCATTCATATTAGCTTTACTCGCTCAATCAATCAATCAATCAATCAATCAAGATTGTTTTCAGACACTCTGAACAAGATTTTTGCCCCCCCCCCCAACATGACCATCACATTCTCAGCATTGCTGAACACTGCAGCCATCAACCTACATGCAAACAAGGTAAAAGCGGCACCTAAAATAAACAGATGCTCTCAATATTCTTTGATCATTAGTTAAGGCAGGAAACCACAAAAACAGAAGCAATATGCTACAGGTATCATTCACTGAAGGAACAAAAGCCCTGAACTCTGTGTGCAAAGAAAGCAAATGCATAAAAGGAAAAATACTATAGATGAAATTATATGAGATCAAAAGATATTTAGACTAAAACACTATATAAAGTGAACTAAAAAGAATTCAATGTGTGTGCAAAATCCAACTGTCTCAACACCAATGTAGCAGAACATACTTATTTTTAGCAACCAAACAAATGCAGGAACATTATTTCTCCAGTAACATAAACATAGCTGTGCTGTCTTTGCAAATACATACAGGTAAAATGGATATATGGTACTTAGATGCAGAATAAGAATACATGATATGTTCTCAAAGAAACAGAACTGAAATACTGAAGATTGACAAAGGCAGGTTTCTTGAAGGTAACAAAGTAGTACAGCATGTAACAAATATACAAGGTCTGGCAATAAAGAACCCGGATTACTTTTATGACTCATTTCCGGCCACGTCATTGACGAAGAGGAGGGTAGGGCATTGAGCCTTGGACTTCCCTCTACCGTCACACAAAGTTTCATTCACGTGCATCGGTTAGTCTGGCCGCGACCATTGTTAGAAGCGGATCGTGTTTCTGAGCTCCGTCGGAATAATGCTGAGTGCTAATGCAGAACAACGTGCTAACATCAAATTCCTCACAAAACTTGGAAAATCTGCCACTGAAACTTACAATTTGTTGACAGAAGTATATGGTGATCAGTGTCTATCTCGCACGCAAGTTTTCGAGTGGTTTAAGAAGTTTATGGAGGGTAGGAAAAACG
>NW_019730077.1:7254-21304 GCF_002891405.2 Cryptotermes secundus | reverse complement strand
AGTCTGCGCTGAAAGGGACCAGGTTCGAGTCCGTGGATGCAGTGAAAGCAAAAGCGACGCAACTCTTGAAGAGCATAACACAAGATGACCTGCAGCACTGCTTCCAACAGTGGAAAATTCGCATGGAGCGGTGTAGGGATCGGGGAGGGGACTACATTGAAGGGGATAACATTTCGACTGTCTGATTTTTTTTTAATAAAGGGTTAGAGCATGAATCCGGTTTCTTTATTGCCACACCTTGTAGCATAACATTGTTTATGTACATGCTTCTAATCTGAGAGATTAATGTGTGCTAAATTTTCTTTATCCATGTTTAGTTCTAGGGACATTATTTGATAAAATCCTTTGTCTTTCATCAGTTTCTTTAATTAACATCACATTATCATTAGGGGCTAAGGCTCAAGTACACTTGGTCACCACGTTATCTATCATGCTGTGCATGCTTGCATACAGTCAGAAGTTCTGTGCCTGAACATCCCTGGGGTTCCCATGTACTAAAAGCACAAGTGAACAAAAACTGTCACAAAAAAATAAAAATAAAGTCATACCCATGTCTATGTGACATGTCACAAAGGTGTATGGAGGAGTGGAGCCAAAATCTCCATGTATTTTAAATGTCAATTACATGCTCTGGGTACTTCTCCCCCAGGGAAAGGACCCCCAGTACCTATATGATACGAGAGAGAAGTAACATTCCATCAAATTCTCCACAAATAAGAATATCTAACTAATTCTAAATTGTAATCAACTGTAAACAATTGTAACTATTGTAATTTTAATCTTACTCATATATTAAATTGTTAATATTCAGAATTAACTTGACTTGTCCTATATCATGTACAATGATCTACAGTGACGAAATAAATCAATCAATCACTCAATCAATCCTGGCGGCTGCTAATACTTCGAAGGAATGTGGCTCTGATAACTTTCAGTATAATTGTGAAGAATCATATTCTGGCCACTGTCTGAAGTGTATATATTTAGAAGAACAAATTTAAGAGACGCTGTCTGAGTTAAATTCACTGAAATTGGCAATCAAACTTTTATATAGTGAAATAAATATGATTCATACAGGAAATGAGGTTAGATTTAATTCTGGTATAACTTCTGATGAAACATCATTATCCCCTATATGGTGTAATGTTAATACTAAGCATACTAAATCAGACAATAAAGCAAGAAGGTTTCAGAGTTTACAATCTATTGAACCTGTAGCAACTGTTAATAGATCTGCACCATTATCAAATCTTCCGGACAATACACCAAAAAGTGATAAAATAACGAATAACCGGAAAAATCAGATACAGAAGTTAAGAAGCTGGCAAAGGACTGTTTATCCAACAAAAGCTGATCTGCAGTTTTCTGCATTTCGACCCGTTAAATCAACATACGCCGAAGATGAAACAATACATAAAATTCCTACTATCATTAATGGTATGACTAACACTGGCTCTAATGATGGAAGTGAATTTTCGGAGAGTGATGAACTGCATATCAGTGACTGTGCCTTACGCAGGAAAGCCGGTAACAAATTATCTACTTTGAAAAGGAAGTGTAAGTTATTATTAATTGGAGACAGCCATGCAAGAGGATGTGCAGTGAGAGTCAAGAACATGATAAGTGACAAGTTTGTAGTTTGTGGACTGGTGAAGCCAGGCTTGGATGCTGATAATTTAACAAAATTATTAATAATGAGGTTATGAACCTTTCAAAGAGTGACATATTGGTTTTTTGGGTGGCTCCAATGATGTGTATAAGAATAATTCCGAGATTGGTTTGAATCATATTCTAAATTTTGTTAAAGCATATAATCATACTAATATCATTCTCTTAAATGTCCCCTATAGGCATGATTTGATTAAATCCTCATGTGTCGATAAGGAAGTAACCAGGTTCAATAGAAAACTAGCAAAATGTATAAAATTATATGAGCACTGTACCCTTGTTGATGTTGATCTCAATAAGGATCTCTTTACTAAACATGGATTTCATTTAAATGGGTTAGGAAGAGATGCAATTGTGAAGCAGCTTGTGTGTCATATTTATGAGAGACTGTTTAAGTCTCTAGTCAAACGATTTTAAATTTTGACCATTCTTCTTTTGATGAAATGGAAAATTGTGTGGAAATCTCTAGTCAAGCAATTTTAAACTTGGATCGTTCTTCTTCTGATGAAATGGGAAGCTGTGTGGAAGTCTCAAGTCAAGCAATTTTAAATTTGGACCATTCTTCTCAGGGTTCTGTTTTAAATTCAGTTAATTCTGTAGCTAATAGAACATCTAATAGAATAAGACGAACACCTGTAACAAGAAATAGGGATTTTTTATGGTGACTCAGTCTCCTGGGTCAGTTAGTGATCTTAGGAGTAATGGTTTAGGTAATTTTAACAATACTTGTAGTGCTAATTTTGACAATCATTTGAAATTAAGTTCCCTGAGCTATGACAGTAAGAGATATAAATTTCATTCTTCTGGTGATAATTCTCTTAATATATATCATCAAAATATAAGGGGCTTACAAGGTAAAACCAATTAATTAATTAGCTCCCTACATCCTGAGCTGCCGCATGTGTTATGTCTAACTGAACACCACTTAAATTATAATGATCTGGGCTGTACTTATATAGAACATTATAAATTCAGTGCTGCTTATTGTAGGAAAAATTTTAAATTAGGTGGTTCATGCATATTTGTACAGGAAAACTACAATTTTTAAATGTTGATTGAAGTACCTTTTGTAAAGATAAAGACCTAGAAGTTTGTGCGGTGAAACTTCCTTTTCTGCATGGTAATATCTGTGTTCTATCTATTTACAGAGCACCATCCGGTAATTTTGCTTATTTTCTGAAGGGATTAGACGCCATTTTAAATTTCTTGCATGATACTAAGTTGGAACTGATAATATGTGGTGATATCAATATAAATTACCTAACTGATAGTAATAACAAGAAACAATTGGATGTTCTATTATCTTCTTTTAACCTTTCTAGTATAGTAGATTTTCCTACTAGGATCCAAATCAACTCAGCCTCTGCTATTGATAATATTTTTATTGATCTTCACAGACATGGAAATTATACTATATGTCCTCATGTTAATGGACTGTCTGACCATGATGCCCAGATCTTATATATGAATAACACTGTTTTACATAACCGAAATAGCTGTAGGCATTTTGTGAGGAAATTCAGTAAAGCTTCTAGAAATGAGTTCTTCACTCAATTAAGTTATGAAACTTGGGATAACGTATTTGTTGATCAGAATATTGATTCAATTTTCAATTCATTTCTTAATACTTATTTAAAAATATTTAATTTTAGCTTCCCTAAAAAATTAGTTATGAATAATATGAAATATAACCCTTGGATGACGAGGGGCATAAAGACCTCATGTCAACATAAAAGAGAGCTCTATTTTGTCCATGAAGACCAGTAATGATCCAAACCTCAAATCCTATTTTAAAACTTACTCTAAAATTCTGTCTAATGTCATTAGGGCAGCCAAAAATCTTTATTATAATGGATTAATTTCAAATTCTAACAATAAAATGAAAACCACATGGAATATTATTAAAACGGTTACTGGTAAGAGAATCAATAATACTGAAGTGCAGTTCTTAAATGCTGAAGGGAAGCTAACTGATAGTCACCATTTAACTGCCAATTCTTTAAATAACTGCTTTCTGACTATAGTAGATAGACTTAACAGCAGTAATGCTAAGAGTGGTCATTTTATAGAGTTTGATATTGATAAACACTGGCGTTATATATCTCAGGCTTTTCCCGACTCCTTTCCCTGAAATTAAACTTAAACCTACATCTGCTGAAGAAATTGAAAACATAATTAAGTCATTAAAACCCAAAAATTCTAACAGGTATGATGAAATTTCGGTCTGTATTCTAAAAACTAGTGCACCTGCTTTCATTTCTCCTTTAACTTATATCTGTAGCAGAGTACTTTCAACGGGTGTTTTTCCCAATCGTTTGAAATACTCTGAAATAATACCATTACTTAAAAATGGTGATAAAACGAATATGACGAATTATAGACCTATATCGTTACTTACATCCTCTACAAAAGCTACTGAAAAGGTTATATTTGTAAGATTGCTCCAGCACATAAAGGATAACAATATATTATCCAACCACCAATATGGTTTCAGATGTGATTCATCCACAGAACTCACTTCATATAATTTAATTAATGAAATATTAAAGGCCTTGAATAATAAAATACCAGTTGGAGGCATTTTTTGTGACCTAGTTAGTTAGTTATTTAGAGAGGGTGGGTTTCCCCATGCACCGCGACCAGTTTGATCTATTGTGCTTCCCTCTATGATATTCTACCAGTCTCTATACCCTACCGATAAATGGTGTGTACCATCAGTCCCGCTGAGCAAGCGAGTTCGGCCACTTGCTTAGCGGTGTCTATAATGCTTCCCCCATCTATCAGAGGCCTCAGAGACTATTGTGGGCGGGAAACGTCCTGGAATTTGGCTCAGTGATCCCCTTTGGGGACATGAGGTTCTTTTACGTGCCGTAAAGATATGACACGGGACACACAGCTTAAAGTCCCTCCCGGAGGACTTGTTCCCTGAATTTTTCCGCCCTTAAAAATTCGACAACCTCCGCCGGGTATTTGAACCCACGTACCACGAGTCATGAGTCTGTGACCTAAATAAAGCCTTTGATTGTGTTAATCATGATGTTCTATTATCTAAATTGAAATTTTATGGAATAGTAGAAAAAGCTAATGCGTTACTGGAATCCTACCTTCATGGTAGACATCAAAGAGTTGTAACTAATAAGAAGTGCACTCACTGAAGTTGGGGTAAGATTATCAATGGTGTTCCCCAGGGACCAATCTTAGGTACCTTATNATCACGCGCGCTAACCAATCAGATTGCTTCAAACGATCGCATTTATACTACGCTCGGCGCTAGCCCGCGTCTACACCATTACGCGCGCTAGCCAATCAATTCTTCCTCCTCACTTTCGAGTTTGGCTCCGCCCCACCGACCAGCGTATAAAAAGGAGCGACTCCGAAGCCGAGTTATTCAGTTGAACGCAGTTCATCATCAGTCTACAAGCTAGCCGCATCAAGCAACTTCAGCCAGCAGGCTTCGTCGCCAGCGCTCGGTCTTCGGAACCATCAGCAGGCTGCGCCAGGCACGACTGCCTCGGCCCTCCAGCGCTCTCACACCCGACTCACTGGGGCACCGCGCCTGGACTCGCCGGTGGTCGTGTTACGGTCTGACCCACTGGGCATCTGGCGTAGCCACTGCCTCATGGCTCCTACGACCGGGCTCAATGGCGCGCCTTTCACTAGCCTTTCATCACCCATTCACCGCAACTAGCCTTTCCCCATACGGCGCGCGCTGCGCTACCTCTCCGATCAATCGTCTCAGCAGCCACGGTCCTTTTCAGGGCCAACAAACTGTTCCGAAGAAGTGGGTTGTCATAGGAGTGATGACGAGACTACACATGTAAAGAACCCCACATGACATTACACAGCTGTGTTGCAGTATGTGATTTACTCATGTTGACTATTTCTATATCCATTGGTATTAAACCATGTAAGGATTTATGGACCGACCGACCGAACGAACCGAACCGAAACGAATGAACGAAACGAACCGAAAACAACCGAACCGAAACGAACGAACGAACGAACCGAAACGAAAAGAACCGAAACGAAACGAACGGATGAAAGCTGGGTGGGTCTTGGAGCCAGTCTAGACACAGTGGCAAAGGAAAAAATCCCTGTCCCTGCCATAAGTTTACAGCTAGTCACTACAGTCAGCTGCCCAGCTCATGTCATTAGAAAAACAAGTGTCTATGACACTTCCATTTTTAGGGGTTCAAGTAGTTCCTGTTAACTCCATGAAGCAGAGTTCTTCAGAAAACAACAGTTAATCAGCTGGTCATAAAATTCTTTACCTTTTATGGTATATGAAAATTCGTTACCATATTCACAAAAGCTTTCCACTGGCCCCTAATCTGAGTCAGTTAAATATAGTCCACACCCTCACATTCTCCCTGCAAAGGTATTTCGTAACTTCAACACATCTTCCACAGTTCAATGAAAAATAATAAAAACTGTCAACAAAATCCCCCTCAGGCCACACATTCTGGAGCAGTAATTACATTTTACTGAATTCATTTCAGAAGATACCTGTGCATGAACATAATTATGTCACAAAAATCTGGGAGAACTAATTTGTAACAATTTGCAAATTGGTTGCAAATTGGTCTGTGGTACAAAATTATTTCGGATCTTGTGAACTGTGGAATCATCCAGTTCTATGGAACTGGCGTGTAGGATTTCCAACTGCAGGTCTCTCTTTCACTACTGTTTTATTCAAGTCAAATGTTTTGAAATTTAGCTCCTGAAGTTACATAAAATGAATCTTTTTTTTTTTACAGGCTGTGCCAAACTGGACTTAAGATAACTCTGCTGGCAAACTGCAAGACATAACCACAATAGTACAATTTTATATAAGAAAAGTTTATTTATTATATTAAAAGAGTCGAGACACCATGAAAATTACTGGTTCACTTATAGGTTACAGTTGCTGTATCAGATGCAGAGGCTACATAGCACTGTATGAAACAACATAGCAAGTGCACTGACAAACATATGAACCAGGTATCATCCAAAAAGAAGTCAGCCATGTTACTGTTCTAATAATCTGTTCTGTGGGATAAAATTAAAATCTAATAATTAGAAGTGATATTTTAGAGCTTTAGTTTAATTAGGATGTCTTTATTTTTCCCTGTAATACATTCAGAATTAGCAACTATTCCTTGTACATAGTACCATCCTGCCTTAGAAACACTCCTCAATCGTCCTCCCTATACCTCACTTCGTCACCTTTTCCATTCTCTCCTAACACATAACCTTTCCTTCTATTCCATGCATTTACTTCATATTAGGTGAAAAGCCCTTACTATTAAAACTCATTCATCCTGAGCAGGGTTTCCTTGCTTTTTTGCAGTGTCTTGACATAATATACAGTGACATCTTCTATAAGCCCAATAACAATATCCATTCCCTTTATTGCCATTATCCTGTCAAACAGGTGGTTCATTCCCACACCCTTTTGACCTTCCTGATGGTGATGTCACCAGCTCAAGTAATAGCACCTTTCATTCTCCTGACTAGACAGCTGTGATCATCACAATCCCTTCTTTATCCCATTCCCTTGAAAACCACAATAATACTGAATATTCCCTCAAGTCTCCTCTATCATTGACATACTACTGGAATCCTGAACAAAAACTCTTTCATGATAATCCCCAGTGACCACTCTTAATTCATGATCACTTAAGAAGGCAAATGGTAAAACTACTTTTGTGCTTAATTAAGCACAATATAAAAAAATGGAGCATGGATGTATGCACAGCATCATGCTTCTTAAGTTTGGCACTAGACTGATGTCAGTGCTCAGCTTCACATCCCAGCCATTTTACCCATGGGAAAAGAACCCTTGGTACCTATCAGGTAAGAGGTTGGGAGGGCTCCAGAGCCAGCTTGGATGTGGCAGAGAAGAGAGAAATCTCTTGTCCCTGCTAGGAATCAAACTCTGATTCCTCATTCACCTGGTTCCTAGCCTAGTCTCCACACTCGCACAGCTATTCTGGCTCAAACCATCACCTATCCCTAGATATTAACAATCATCTGTCAAAACACAAACTTCTTTCCTTTACAACCCTGACCTGTTCACCCACCACATTGCAAAGCATCAGTATACCATTAACTGTATTTCACCTGTACCTACAAGTGTTATCCAGACCCTCTTATTTATCTTACAAAGTTTCCTGTCTGTATGAGAGATCTGGATGTCCTTTCTCCAATTACATATATGAAAGATTTGAGTCTTTCACGGCGGTGACTATGTAGAAAGCAGTCTTCTGGGATTTGGCACCATGTATATGTGGTGTTAACACCACATATACACGGTGCCAAATCCCAGAAGACTGCTTTCTACATATATGAAGCTAGTTTCTCTTAAATGTCACTCCCATTCAGCATAATTATTTCTTATTTCTCTTTCCTTAACCCCCCCCCACCCATCTTTTAATTTCTTTTGGTTTATTTTGATTGAAGAAATACTTTGTGACAGTAAGTGTAGATGGTCATTACAAGACATAACATTTCGATTTTCTTATCAACTCTTTGTAATGTTACATATTACTACAGTGAAATTCACAATTTTGATTACCTTTTCTTACCATTTCATGTTAAATCCCAGTCGTTCTGCAATACACTATCAGTACTCTTGTATCATTGGGCCCACACTTCCTCAGGTATCAATAAAATGCACTGTACTAAAAATTTGTCTTATATAACTGCATACATTTTCAAAACTTATAATTGATATATTTTTTACAAATTACTTCAAACTATTTTACTGCCTTCCCTTTATATACATATATTATACAGACACACAAAACTCCCAGTTACCTGGCATCCAAGCATCCAGAATTCTCATCAAAATGGTGAAACATTTCCAAGAAAATTTTATATCTTTATAAAGTTATTGAAAAACAAATTTCTGATATTCGTATGTTCCCCTGTCATGTGGTACTTCTCCAAGCCACCATCAGCAACACTACCTGACATGCTCCATCACACGGGGGGCATGAAGTAGAGGCTACTTGAGTTGTTTACAGTATTGTACCTTAAATTGTTCACCACAAATCTGCAGTCATCTAGAACTCTCACACAGGAACTGAAGTGCAAACATGTTGTTTTGACTCTGTACCTGGTTTCTGCACCAACTCCTCTTGTCCAACTGGCAGATTCATGTAACTGGCAAACCCCATGCTCCTTAAATGCCAGATACCAGGGAGTATACTATGTATATACAGTATATACAGGGTGTCCCAGGAGGAATGGACCAAACTTCGGGAGGGTGTTCCTTATGTTAAAGTATGCCGATATAACCCAAAACACCTATGTCCAAAGTTGAACGGTTACGGAGATAATGGCCCGAGAAAAGTGTGGTCTTCTAGCGGGTCTACGGACTTTACCTATCAGCTGAGAGGCCTTATCTGTGTTTGCCCTTGAGTGCCGTGATTCACCCTAGCCGTGCTTATGTAGTTGGCTTTATCAGAACGCGCAGTCAGCACGTTACGTAATCGCTCGCCAGTCATGTGTCATGTATAGTGCTTGGAAACACTAAGGACAATTATGACATGGCGAGCGAGTATTTTGTACTTCAATTTTATGGCTTCATGTCACTCACAAGTTAGTTTTATGTTACGTACATTATTAACATTACAGAATCCACATATTCCTGCAAGTTTTAATATGTATTTTGTAATCAACAAGTGTGCAACGCCGGTCAAAGTTTCACACTTCTCTGGCCATTATCTCCGTAACCGTTCAACTTTGGACATAGGTGTTTTGGGTTATATCGGCATACTTTAACATAAGGAACACCCTCCCGAAGTTTGGTCCATTCCTCCTGGGACACTCTGTATATGGTACAGACTGAAGGAATTTCATACAGCACATATAGAAACCTGCTGAATGGATAATTTAGGTAATTAAAAAAATGAAAAAACAGACATATTAAAATAATTCATGAAATATTATCATCAATTCCATAAAAGCAGTAATTTCTTTAAAACCTCCATTTCTTACACAGATATGTCAATATATGTTTAATTTCTTTGACAGTCACAAAAATAATTTTACACAAATATATATTCTCTACTGTTCTACCTTCTGACAGCTCAAGTAATAAATGTACCTTAAGTTCCTGATTTCCAATGTATGTTGATGGCTCACTGCAGAAACATGTTTCATGCCTTAGAAGGGTCACTTTTATCCAGACGTGCAACATGAATTCGTTTTACGGGCTGTTTTATAGAAGGCTTTAGACTGCACACTTAATCCTTCTGATTTTGCTACTAAGTCATCCAATTTCTCTCCTCGCTGTAGAACTGCTTCTATTGTGTTGTGCTAGAGGAAACATATTCAGAATGCATGACGACAATTGTATTAGCAATACCATGTTTGGATATGAAAGGACAAAAAACAACTCTTGCACATTTACTGTTATTGCCTTTAGAGTTTTAATTTGTGAATGTAAACTTCTGACGCCTTCTTACAGATAGCATATGATATGCAGCTTCGGAAAGAAGGGCTAATAATTAAATTGATACTATAAGGAAATGAGGCACAGAATTTCTCCAAATTTTCACCATGAATCAGTCTTGGGATGTGTGCAGAAATGCACACTAGTCTTCATGGAAACTGTCGGCTACTCATATTTGATCCAAATAAAAACCTGAATGTCTGTAAATTTTAGTAAATTCCTCAACATCAGTGTTTATCAAATTTCATGAAAATCCATTCTGTGGTTCTCAAGTTGTCACTGCATTTTTCAACTTTTCATTGTGAATATGTCAAAAATAGTAATACAACAAAAGTAACAACAGAAAGAGATAACAAATTTTTTAAATGTTTCAATAAATGACAAAATTATTATGTATTCATATGATTCTGCAATCTGTATTCAATCTGACATTTCATTATTTCAACACCTTACAAACAAAATATCTGTATTTCACATAAGTCAGGCCATCCAAACTTAACACCATTATTCAAAGATTCCACTATACTACACAAAGGTATTCGACTGATTTAACTGTAGCTAATTCCTTCTGCAGTTGGTAGTTATACAACATGTCAGGAAGTTCCCTATGTTTATGTTACCCAAAGGTTCATTACAGTGTTCACAAGAGCTTGTCACTGCTCCCAATCCTAATCTGCATTACTCCAGTACACAACTCTTCACCTTACTTCTTTAACATCCATTTTGATTTTATCCTCCCACCTACCACATGGTCTCTTCCTTCAGATTTCTTGACCAAAACTTTCATGTACAAGGTGTGTCCCAAAAGTCATGAAATATATATATATATATATTTTAAATTTATTGATGATATCGGTACAAAGTGTTAATATTCTTCAAAATACTGTCCATGAGCATCTATACATTTTTCCCACCGACTCTCCCATGCCCGGTGTGCCCCCTCAAAGGCCTCGAAGGGAATCCCATTTAAAGCTGTTGTCACGGCCGCTTGGATAGCCTGAATGCTTTCAAAATGGCGTCCTTTCAGTGCAGTCTTGATCCTCGAGAACAAAAAGAAGTCGGCTGGAGCTAGGTCGGGGCTGTAGGGTGGCTGCGGCAGCATTGCCAGGTGGTGCTTCGCCAGGAACTCACGGATGAGCAGAGATGTGTGGCTGGGCGCATTGTCATGATGCAGCCGTGGCGGCGATGTCTTTTCGCACGCGGATGACCCTTTTCCTTAATCTTTCTAGAACATTCACATAGTAGGGAGCGTTGACGGTCTGTCCTTGGGGTAAAAACTCTTTGTGGACCACACCCTTGGCGTCGAAAAAGACGATGAGCATTGTTTTCACTTTGGATTTGCTCATCTTCGCCTTCTTCAGTTTTGGGGAAGCCGAGGTGTGCCATTCAGCATTCTGGTGCTTCGTTTCTGGGTCGTACTCAAGTGTCCATGTTTCATCACCGGTAATAACACAGTCTAAATAATGAGGTTCAATTTCCACACGTTCCTTCAATTCACTCGTGATCAACATTCGATTAGCCTTTTGCTCGTCCGTCAACAATTTGGGGACCAGCTTGGTGCACACCTTTCGCATGTTCAATTCGTCCATAACGATGCGATGCACAACGGTTTTTGGAATGTTCAGAGTGTCGGCTAACAACCGGACAGTCATTCGACAGTCAGTATTCAACAAATCACACATACGAGTCACATTTTCATCAGTTTGGCTTGTTGATGGCCGTCCAGAGTGGGGGTCATCTTCCACTCCTTCCTGGCCCTCCTTAAACTTCTTCACCCACCTTGTAACTTGCACATATGATAGAGCAGACTACCCGTAGGCTTACTTAACCAGTTCGTGAGTTTCGGCAGCTTTTTTGTTGAGCTTCGTGCAGAACTTGACTGCCCAATGTCGTTCGAAAGTATCCGCCATCGCGCACCGTAACATGGTCACAAAACACAGGTGCACTAAATCAGTGATACTGATGCCGCCGATGCTCGAGCAGACTGACCTTGGGCGCACTGTGAAGCTAAAGGCCTCCCCCCACCCCTAACCCAACCGGTTCCAGCGTGCTCCGACCAGTAGGAGGGTGGGAAAGAAATATATTTCATGACTTTTGGGACACACCTTGTATTTCTCATCTATCAAAAGCATATTAAACATATCATGTGACAATATTTTGAAACTCAACAAACTGGAATCAGCACTAACAAATAAAAATTAAATAAAATTTGGGAAACCAATTCTGGAAATGCCTGTCATTATTCAGTTCAGAAACCATTACCATTTCATTCACTGACCAAAATGTTGAAAATCAATACATACAAAACAGCAGTTTTGCCATTTGTTTTCTTTGGGTTTAAAATATGGTTATTTTGACAGAAAAACAAATTACAAATGTCTGAAAGCAGAAACCTCAGTAAAATATCTGCCCCTAAGAATGAAGAAACAAGCAATCAGGATTTCACATAAGGAAGAACTTTATGATTTGTATGGGTCAAATAATATTGATTTAATAGTGATACCTCAAAGGATTAGATGAACTAGGCACTGGCCAAGATAAGGGAGATGAGGTATTTTAAATCTTTCAGTTCTAATAGGATAGTGTTATTTACAGGTAGTTTATAACTGCTGACTTGGTGCTTCATCAAAAGACTTCCAGAAAACTCTAAAACGTAATTTCAGAGAGACAAATATTCCCTTCTTTTGTCTCATAAAAAAAGAACTACAGAATTCTGATACTCTTTGTTTAGTATGTAGCAGCTGGCATAAATGACCTTTTAATTCCTCTAATTTTAGAGTTTGGATCTATCTGGCATCTTCCCATTTGAGAGGAGTAAAGGAAACCACTTCTAGAACAATTATGGGGTGGGATTCCATTTACTTTCAGTGATGGGACAAAGAAAAAATGACTATGGCAAATACCTACAGTGAATTCTGAACCACAGTTGGGGCTTCCTGTTTCCCACATTCATAAAACATCAAAACATAGACTTTGTCAAGAGGCAAAAGATAGGGAGGCCTGCAGAAAAGTCTGAATTGCACCCAACTGGTCTCAAACAAAAGACCTTTGCATGGAAAGCTCTGAGACCACTGGGTTGCCTGAGTTAAGGTGAGGTAATGCATTACTTAATTATGTTCAAGTGTATCTCCCAAAAAGAGATGAATGCGATCTCATTTTAGTTCCACCACTCATTTCATGAACCAGCCACCAGGGTTAGCTTTCATTTCAGTTTCTGTTTAACCTTTATTATCCATGCATTGCACTACTGTATTGAAACAGTTTAAAAAGACTTTGAAAACATTCCTACTTGATCATTGTTTCTATAGTATACAAGGTGCGGCAATAAAGAAACCGGATTCATGCTCTAACCCTTTATTGAAAAAAAATCAGACAATCGAAATGTTATCCCCTTCAATGTAGTCCCCTCCCCGATCCCTACACCGCTCCATGCGAATTTTCAACTGTTGGAAGCAGTGCTGCAGGTCATCTTGTGTTATGCTCTTCAAGAGTTGCGTCGCTTTTGCTTTCACTGCATCCACGGACTCGAACCTGGCCCCTTTGAGCGCAGACTTGATTTTCGGGAAGAGAAAAAAGTCGCACGGTGCTAGGTCCGGAGAATACGGTGGATGTTCCATCACTGGAACGTTGTTTTTTGCCAAATATCTCTTCACAGATAGCGCGTTGTGTGCTGGCGCGTTGTCGTGATGAAGAACCCACGAGGCATTCTTCCACATGTCTGGTCTCCTTCGTCGCACAAGTTCACGGAGGGTCGTCAAAACATTTTTATAATAAACCTGATTGACAGTCTGACCTTCAGGCACCCAATCAATGTCGATTACCCTCCGGATATCGAAAAAAAACAACCATCATTGCTTTGAATTTGTACTTGCTCATGCGCGCTTTCTTCTTCCTAGGGGATTTGGGGCTCTTCCAATGCATGGATTGTCGCTTAGTCTCTGG
>NW_019730077.1:0-6816 GCF_002891405.2 Cryptotermes secundus | reverse complement strand
TCTTCTTTGGGGACAAATCCTAGTTCTAATCACTTGTAAACATATATTTCAAGAATAATTAACTTGTAGATTTTAATATTAGTACATGTTATAGGAATGCCTACTGCCCTGTTCTGTATTTTTTTCTTACAGGAATGAGATCAAGGATACCAGGGTATTTTGTGCCGGGATATAAGGATTGGGTCTTGAGGCATACATCGGTGTCGTGTGTTAAATGATTATACCAGTTCTATTATTAGAATCATCATTTTATTATTATCTTAGTATATTATTATGTAATTATATTATTTATTACATTATTATTATTCTTATCTATTGTACTGTAAAGTATTTGACTTGTCCTATATCACGTATAATGATCCATGGATATGAAGTAAATAAATGAAAATAAACAAACACTTGCATGGTTCAGCTGGCTGGACATTGCATTTTTCTGAACACTAATAAAGCTACTACTGAGAATTGTATCTAATGTATTGTCACGTGTCTTGAGTTCGAATCTCGTTTGTCACGTGTGTAAGTCCAAATCCCACTTCTGACACCAGTTGTAACGTGTTTTGTTACTGAATACGCCGTAGAGATCGTTAATTGGTTTATTTAACAACCTACAAATCACGGCTACAATTAATTATAACACAGTTGCGGGTTTCCACACTTTACAAACCCTACAACCAAAGTCTTCACGTACTAATAACGTGGGAGCTATACAAATCTCCCTGAATTACACACTCCAAATATAACTGTACTACAGCACTCACTAAGTCTCGAAAGGACACAATAAGTCTTCCGCTCGCTGACTTCTTAGTTATCGCACACCGTCACATAAAATCTTGTAACCATGCGTTCGGGTCTTCTTATCGCGACTGCTGCTATATGTCAACTCGACTCGCAGGCTTGCTCGGAACTAACTGTGAATAGCCTTCGCTGCTCCTTATGTAGCCTTGTTCCGGACCATTGTCGTCTGGTGCCGTGTTGCTAGCAACGCTGTCCAGAGTTGTTGACTGCTGCCTAGCAACCGCGATATCCCTTGGTGATGTCACCGCTGTTGACTCGCGTTGCATAGCTACCAGGTTGCGGGGACTCAGCTAACTTCGGCTCCGCTCGGCACATCACCGTGGGGAGAGTGGCGGGGTGATGACTCGCCTATTACGAGAGCACTACGTTACCGCCATGTGCCGCTGGGGAGGTAGGGGTCCTCCGTTGCGCAACATGTCACAGTATTTTAGCATGTTATAAGCATGAACGTGAAGTATATAAACAGGATAGTCCTTTGACCAGCTGCTACTTTGTGCATCCAAATATGGCAATAATAAAGACTAGCTGCCATAAAATGAGGAGGAATGCTAATTTAAGTTTCTAATTGCTATAAGAAACTATGACATGCAAACAATGACCTTTACACCCAGAAAATCTCTTACCAATATTATCTTTGTTTCATCTAGTTCTTCTTGTATTTTGGTCATAGCATCAGCTTCTCTGGGATTCTGATATTTAGCAAGGTATGTATATAGCTGAGGAAATGATATTGTTGCCTCAGAACCAACTGGCCATGATGCTGCAGGCACACTTAGTGCAAAGTCATCAAGAACCTGTAACATGTCCGAGACTGGTAAAAATGTCTAATAAATGGCCCACAATAACAAACTATTAAATATGGGTGGAAATGCTATACAAATTTAGAATCATGATATCATAATTACCAGCATATTAACTAAGTACCTTGTTCTGTAACTGTGCACTCAGCTAATTATGGGTCCACACATCTCACCAAAACTCCTGTATTGACAGAAAACAATATATTCTGGTACTGTGAAAAAAAAACTGTTGCTTTAATTCCTGTATAGAAAATGTAGTCTTTTCATGCTAATTTAGGCCCCAGCATGAATGGAAAAACTACGACAAAACTGATTCAAAGCAAGTGCTACTGTATTATCAGCTGTTAAAACTCTCCATGTTTAAGGAAGAAAATGAATTCTCCTTGTAAAACCAAAACAATTCTGTACATCTAACAAGTCTGTCACAATTTCCTCATCTGTGTCACCCTTCAATTGAAAACCAAAAAACTTTTTCTGGTACATTCAGTATTAAACAACATGTACAACCCAATCTATTTCTATTTATCAGAACTAAGTGATTAAATGACATATGACGAAGCCAATTTTCCTCTCCATTTTTTCCAGCTTTGTCTCCTGCATCTTTAGCAGGCCAACCATGACACCAGTGTAATATTCATCTAACAGCAAAAAGATAGTAATATAAAACAGAACTGTTAGAATCATGGCAGGTACCAAACACAGGAATTCAAGTGGAAGTCTCCTTAAGATATTAAAGATGTGCATGTGAATGCACATTTTCATTAATGAACTTCAGTGGAAATAACAAAGAATATTTTCAGATCATTTCAACTGTACACAGTTTTAACACAAGGAACAAGCATCACCTTCATAGACCATTTGCCAACCTCTCATTTTACCATCATTCTATCATCTAGTCTCAATTCTTATGAATTAAAAGGCATAATTTAAAGTACCACTGGAAAAATACTTAAATACACATTAATTCTACTCTGTTGACAAACTCTTATTATCTAAAAATTACTCACAATCTTCTTAAAGTTTATTTAAATAACACTACTGATCTACATGTGTGGATCTACTTGAAGCACTTTAATACCTGATGTGAACCCTCTTGGCATGTGAAATCTTCAGCTGTAATGTACATGTGTGTTTCAAGTCTTTATAATTTATTCCACATCCTACAATAATTTCTAACTAACTCTGGATCAACCTTATGTTATGTACTTGTATATACAACATACACTTCTCAAAGATCATTTGAATTCCTTGCAGTGAGACAATTTGTTTCTTTCTGTTTCTGAAAAGTTAACTTATGACAACAGTTATGCTACACAGGCATTCTTAAATCATACTCAGGGCTCTTGGGAACTTGGGGTTTCCTCACAATCTCTTATCAGTAACAATGTATGGCCTGGTCATGTTACATCAGGCTGTGCCAATTTAGTTTAGCCTACTTCTCATTACCTCTGCACAATACAGTGAACACAATGTTTCAATGTTTCACTGATTGATTGACTGATTCTTAAACTATTTACTGATAGGTGTCTGGGGTTGTAACAGCAACATTAAAATAATTATTTTTCTTACACTGCAACATACTTTTACATTTGCCTAATAAATATGAATCCACTGAAACTGGGCCAACTTGGGTCAGGACAATTTCATTTCATCTCATCTCATTTGTACTGATGTGTGAGGTCTACTAACCACACATAAAATAGGAATTTTGCAAGAAGCTTGACAGTGGATGAAGACATTTGGATACATAATGAAGAGATCACAGTACTGTAATTTTTATCATCTCATATTATTTTTCAATTACATATACATGCACACTATCAAAACTACAAAACCAGAAATGTGGAAATATGAGCAGTACTTTATGTGCAGTGGGTTAGGTTTTATGAGGGTCTTACTTATTGCACCTGTCTATTCTATACTACGTGATCGGTGAACATTTAGCATAATCAGCCTTCTATCATAATCACAAAACACAAGTCACTATGTTGATATTTTTAGTGCATGCATGCGCACACAAAGTTAAATAGGAGCGGAAGACCACATTAAGCAACATGCTACAAGGGAGAGTCAGTAAACAGGTCACAAATGGTTATAAAATGTGAAACATGTGATATTAAAACCTGGAAAAAACATTTATTTCTCGACATACCCTCCACCAACATTGATACACCTGTCCCCTTGCTTTACCAGTATGTCAAAACCTGAAGCACAGAAGTTTTGACTGTTGTACCAGCCATTTCCACATTTCCGTTTCAACCTCTTCATCATCAGCAAAATGTTTGCCACCAAAGTGGCATTTTCACAACCCAGTTGTGAACCACTTTACATCACAAACACTTCCCACAGTACACAGGAAACTTTTTTTTTAAGAATATCCTTTGCATTGAGTTCTTTTGCCCACAAATACGCACTAGAGAACACTACTCTTCAGTAGTATACATTTCAAGCACGGTTGCCATTTTAACTAGTGAAACCAGCCTCTGAACGTGCACATGTAGGTCTGCTACCTACACTGTCATGAAGCTGGACTGTGCTGCTACATATTGATACATACAGAAAACCAATTACATCAATTACAGCTGTTTTACTTCCATTTGTGACCTGTTTACTGACTCTCTCTCATATTATAATGAGTATTTTAAAAAATGCTTCAATATTGATTATTCTAAAATGACAAGAATATCTGGCTCTACCACCCAAACAATGTGTAATTAAACAACAACCTGTACCTATACCACCCTATCTTAAATTCAGGATATCATTTATTACCCGTTCCTGTAAAGGTATGGTAGAAAAGTTAAAGCATAACTAATTAAACACTACACCATGAAGACATATGCTGGTATGAATGTATAGATCCACATTTTCTTGACCTCAGCACTAGCTGGAGGTATTATAATTACTTTTTATGTATCACTAACATATTTTCCACATAAGAAATACTGTAATATATTATTACCTTCGTGATCAGTGTGTGTGAAACACGATGGGGATAATCATGGTCTGATATTAAAACTCCAGCTAAATTATCTCCTCGAACATACACGTGACACATATATTCTGAAAATTTAATATGCATTTAATATGTAATAACAAAAGCGAAATTGTTGTCAACAATTTTAATTAAGAGAAAGTTATTTACCTCCCTCTTTTACCGACTGCCTTGCAGCAGTCTGTGTTCTTTCTACAATTGTTTTACTAACAAATGCCATAAACTCTTGAACACTGCTTCTTTGGAAAAAACTATAGGCCGACAGATCGTATGCAGATTTCAGCCAAATGGCATTATTTGGCCCCTTGAATAACACATTCAAAGCATACAGTTTCACCATTATTTTTGCTCAAAATATATGACCTGAAATAAAAAGAAAACATTTGAATCGTCTGAATGCAAAATCAAACACTTTCATACTCACAAATAATCGGACATTCGCCTACCCTTTACAATAATTTATACGAATATATAAAATGTTGATAATAACAGTATTTATAAAGAGCACTGTTGCATAAAATTACGCGTCGAAATACAAAAGATCTCAGCATAACAATCCACTTTGACACATCACTTCGACCACATTAGATTCCCATGAATCAATGCCACCAACATTACGTACACGAAAAACCATGGAATCTCAAACTTGTATCGCTGGAACGTAAGCTGATATTGAGCATTGACTGGGGCTCCACTTCAATCGACTATCCGAAGTAGAAACGCCAGAATTCTGGCCCAAAGGAGTGCGAGTTGAACGCTTCCGATTTCGCTCACGACCATTCCAAGGCACCGACCTCAACGCTTAAGGACGGAAATAATCAAGAAACGACCAACAGCAAAAGAACATTGGATCTACTCCTGTGGAATGTTGAAGGATTAAAGTCAATAATGCAAAACGCCCCGGATACAATAACACAAAATCATGACATTATAGTATTAACCGAAACCTTTCTAACAGAATACACAGCCATACCAGGATATTACACAACGCACAGTTATGCAGTCCAAAAACAAGAAGGAAGACCTAGCGGAGGAGTCTCATGTATTTATAACAACAAAATAGGGGAAAAAATAGCGGAGTATAAAGAAGACAACATGGTACACATAACAACAACATACCTAGAAATAATAGGTCTATATATTCCACCCCAAACCAACATAGAAGATGCAATAGAGAAGATAGCAAGTGCAGTCAGTAGACTAGACCACAAAAAACCAGCCATACTCGCAGGGGATATAAACTGTAGAATTGATAAACCCGACAAAAAAACCCAAGAGGTTACGAAGCTACTACAGGAAGAAGGATTCTGTCTAGCAAATAGAACAGATGTGATGACATACATAGCGCCGAATGGATGCAGCTNGTGTGTGTGTGTAAACACTGTGATAAAAAGTGCAGTAGATACCACATTACCATATGCAAAAACTTAACGACATTAATAACCGAATACAGTCGCGAATAGAAAACAATTACTTTATGCACATTGTGCGCTTTCCCTTATTATATATATATATTGAGCATAACAGTATTTGTAGTTACTGATCTTCATAGAGATTAATATATATGTCAACACTGAGTTGTTAAACGGAGATACAATTGTTTGGTCTAATTTCATGTACTAAATTATTCATCTGCAACGTTAATCCTTCCGCAACCCGTAAGAATCATACTATACACGATAGATACATTTCTAAGAATCAACTGCATAACGTCACATTCTCATAATCCACGGCTCTATTACATCGTTTAATCATTTGTGTTAGTGGACAAGAATGGTCAAGAATCGCTAAATGTGTTCATCTGGTTTAGAACATGACAGGAATTAGTAAAGGTTACGGGGCTAGTGACCCTAGTGACGGACTTTTGTGAATACGGCAAAGAAGCTCATGATCCTCATGATTCACAAAAAAAAGATGAAAGCTTTAACTAGTTGAGGGATTACACCAATAGAGTTAATTTCAAAATTAACACTGCGACTACATGAGTTACACTGTATTGCAAATTGTACTTTGACTTGTGTGGCATCATCATTGCTAGAATCCAGGGGATGGATCTGTGTGATGAATTAGGCTGCGCACATAGTAATTTCTGATACTCAAGGGGTGTACAAAACAATGTAAACTATTAAGAAATTGAGGTTTGGAATTTGTGTTGGCTACACTGAAACAGTTGACTGTTTTCCCCTTTGTTTACAGTGTAGTGCTCGTGCAAGGGCATTAGTCATC
>NW_019730076.1:0-1136 GCF_002891405.2 Cryptotermes secundus | reverse complement strand
CTTCTCCACGTCATCGAGACCGACTCTGGGGTCTACGTAACCTCCCATCCAGNTTTCTGGGGGGCTATTTTCTCGGTGGTAAAGGGGCCGGGGTGTGAACCTGACCACTTACCTCGAACTATTGACGAGGTCAAGGAAATGTGGATCTATATATCAACTCCCCCATACGCCTTCATGGCGTAGTGCTTAATTAAGCACAGGGACAACTTTACCAGTTTTACTAGACAGGCATTGACGGATAAGAGCTTTGATGAAAACAAGTTTCGAAACAGATGTATTTATATTAACTTATTCAACGTGATTTATTTTCTCCTATAACGAAATGAAACCGAGAATTCTTGATGGCGGTTTTTCTGTATTATAGGATGCTGCTCGTCGCGAAACACAGATTGCCGTGCCTGACTCTAGTGCTTGTGCTGATGACACTCCCCATTTAACCCCATTTAACGTTATGGGCATTGTGCTGTGTAAACATGAATAGAGAATTCCAGGGCAAGGAGCGAGTTTACCGCACCAAAGTTTGGTCATAGGGCGTCATAGAGCTCTGTTTCTTGTTGATGGAAAATTTTACTATTCCTGGCTCAATTTTTAGTGTTTGTTGCGTACTTGACTGCAAGAGAGCCAATAAAACTACTGAATTTCACGTAACATTGCAACATCGGAAGGCTCAGCATAGAACGTTTAAGAAGTTCATAACAGAAGGTTGTTTTTCACCGTACTCCAAGCCAGCTGAATCCGTTTGACAAATGGTTTAAGTGATATGCTTAACAAAAAAATTCGAATTTCCGGTTTATGTTTCATTTTCTCAGTCATTACAACACAACCGACGAAATCTGGTCACCTTATAAGTGCTTAATGGTCACATTAGGCTTACATTTACTAATCCCCTTGACTTAATTTTCGTTATAATGACAGGAGAAAATCATCTTTGATAAAGTTCCTTTTGCAGTTTCCTCTAGGCAAAAACTGACTCCATCCAGCAGAGTCGTCCAACAGACGCTAGAAGTCGCCAAGCTTATCAAGAAATTAAGAAATTCCTAGCCTCTAACAGAAATGAATACCAGAACATTTCCTGAGGGTAAAAGGCGGCGGGCACGTAACCCTGACCTCACCGCCATTTGTGAGCCGATTTTCTA
>NW_019730075.1:0-400 GCF_002891405.2 Cryptotermes secundus | reverse complement strand
ACGGGAGGTTGGAGAAAACTGCATAATGAGGAGCTTCATAACTTTAAAGCNCAAGTCAAGGAGGATGAGATTGGCAGGACATGTAGCACGAATGGGGAAGAGGAGGAAAGCCAGATGGAAAGAGACCACTGGGAAGACCAAGACATAGATGGTTAAATAATATTAAAATGGATCTTAGAGAAATAGGATTGTATGGTATGGGTTGGATTGATGTATCTTAGGATAGAGACCAGTGGACATGGTAATGAACCTTCGGGTTCCATAAAATGCTGGGAAGATGCTGAGTGGCTGCAGAATTGGCGGCTTTTCAAGAGAGGCTCTTCTCCACAAAGTTAGATAGGGGTGTCCACATTTTGTTGGCGCCGTAGCCCTCACAACTTAAGTCCTGCTATTTTCTAAC
>NW_019730074.1:1647-1797 GCF_002891405.2 Cryptotermes secundus | reverse complement strand
TAGAATTCCCAAAATTAGTGTGAAATCTTTGACAAAATATTTAATTTGTTTATATTTAGTTGAAATCGAGAAAGAATTAATGTATAAATTATATGAATTTGGTTTAAGAAAGTCAAAATTCGTTTAGTATTTCTTAAATTATCATAAAAT
>NW_019730074.1:448-1602 GCF_002891405.2 Cryptotermes secundus | reverse complement strand
TAATTATCTTCAAACAATTCGATAGATTTCCATAAATGAAAAGTGGAATCTTTGACAATTTGTTCAAAATCTTTATATTAAATTGAAATCTGTAATAATTCTAGGTAAAAATTTAATAATTCTTTGAAAACTTTCAAAACCTGGTATATACCCTTTAATTTTAACATTATATCATTAAGAATTGACTAAAATTTCCCGATTATAATGGAGAAATCGTCAATATTTTGGACAGAATTCCATTTAACAAGAAGAAATCCTTCACATATTGTCTGTAATTCCTTATATTAACGCGAAATCGTCAAAGAATATACGGAAATAAACAATTCATAAAATAGTTTGAGTTCGTTGATAATTTGTGTAAATTCTATTAATTAACTTAAAATTACTGAACATTTTATTAAAATTCATTAAATGATATAGTAATTATCAGAAACTTGAAGGATTTCCTTAATTTAGAGTGAAATCTTTTATAAATTTGTTGAAATTTTTTATTTTACTTGAACTTTTCAAAGAGTTTTAGGATAAAATTATATACCTTTCGTTGAATTCGTTTAAAATTTAATTAAATTTCCTTAAATTAACTTCGAATCTTTCAAAATTTCTTTAAATTTCAGGAAACATTACGTAAATCTTCGAAAAGTCTGCTAGAATTTCCAAAATTAGTTTGAAATCCTTCACAAAATAATTATTATATTTAAATTAACTTGAAATCCAGAAAAAATTATTGGATAAACTACATGAATTTGATTTAAAAAAGTGAATATTAGTTTAGTGTTCCTTAAATTATTATAAATCCTTCAAAATTTAATTGAAATTATTTAATCCTTATATATTTTCGAACAATTGGATAGATTTCCATAATTATAAAATGAAATTTTTGACTATTTTTTGAAAATCTAAAAATTAAATTGAATTCTGTAATAATTCTTGTAAAAATTTCTTTAATTCGTTGAAACCTTTCAAAACCTGGTTTATACTCGTTAAATTTAACATATTATGAATCAGAATTGAGTAAAAATTCCCTAATGTAATAAAAAAAATATCAATATTTTGGACAGATTTCCATTTAATAAGAAGGAATCTTTCACATATTGTCTGTAATTAATTATATTAACATGAAATATTCAAAGAATATTCGGAAATATATACCTAAA
>NW_019730074.1:0-257 GCF_002891405.2 Cryptotermes secundus | reverse complement strand
CGTGAACATTTCAAAGAATTTAAGGTTATAATTATACACAATTCGATGAATTCGTACAAATTTCAATTACAATTCCTTAATTTAACTTCGAATCGTTTTAAGTTCCTTTA
Source organism: Cryptotermes secundus (assembly GCF_002891405.2). NCBI lineage: Eukaryota > Metazoa > Arthropoda > Insecta > Blattodea > Kalotermitidae > Cryptotermes > Cryptotermes secundus. The sequence goes on along the minus strand of NW_019730074.1, from coordinate 147 downwards.
AATTTCAGGTAATATTATATAAATCGTAGAAAAGGCTGCTAGAATTCCCAAAATTAGTGTGAAATCATTCACAACATTGTTAATATGTTTATATTAAGTTGTAATCGAGAAAGAATTAATGGATAAATTATATGAATTTGGTTTAAG
>NW_019730073.1:0-1465 GCF_002891405.2 Cryptotermes secundus | reverse complement strand
TTTCCAGGGTAATTTGAATGTACTTCAACCCGTACATGGTGAGGAACGACAGTATTCCTGCAATGATTGTGGTGAATCATTCAGTCAGCATATAATTCTGAGAGCACATCAGCGCATACATAGTGGGGAAGAGCCATTTGGTTGCATTGTGTGTAATAAGTCATGCAGCTGTAAGAGTCTTCTAAAGATGCATCAGCGCATACATAGTGAGAAGACATTTTGTTGCATCATATGTAATAAGTCATTTCGTCATCAGAGTCATCTGAAGACACATCAGCGCATACATAGTGGTGAAAAGCCATTTCACTGTGATGTATGTAATAAGTCATTCAGTCAGCAGAGTCATGTGAAGACACATCAACGCATACATAGTGGCAAAAAGCCATTTTGCTGTGATGTATGTAATAAGTCATTCAGGGATCTGAGTACTCTGAAGATACATCTACGCATACATAGTGGGGAGAAGCCATATTGTTGTGGTATATGTAATAAGTCATTCAGTCAGCAGAGTCATGTGAAGACACATCAACGCATACATAGTGGCAAAAAGCCATTTTGCTGTGATGTATGTAATAAGTCATTCAGTGAACAGACTACTCTGAAGATACATCTACGCATACATAGTGGGGAGAAGCCATTTTGCTGTGATATATGTAATAAGTCATTCAGTGAACAGACTACTCTGAAGATACATCTACGCATACATAGTGGGGAGAAGCCATTTTGCTGTGATATATGTAATAAGTCATTCAGTGAACAGACTACTCTGAAGATACATCTACGCATACACAGTGGGGAGAAGCCATTTTGCTGTGGTATATGTAATAAGCCATTCAGGCGGCAGAGTCATGTGAAGAAACATCAGCGCATACATAGTGGGGAGAAGCCATTTTGCTGTGGTATATGTAATAAGTCATTCAGTCAGCAGAGTCATGTGAAGACACATCAACGCATACATAGTGGGGAGAAGCCATTTTCTTGTGATGTATGTAATAAATCATTCAGAGATCGGAGTACTCTGAAGACACACCAACGCATACATAGTGGGATGAAGCCATTTTACTGTGATGTATGTAATAAGTCATTCAGAGATCTGAGTACTCTCCAGAAACATCAGCGCATACATAGTGGCGAAAAGCCATTTTGCTGTGATGTATGTAATAAATCATTCAGAGATCGGAGTACTCTGAGGAAACATCGACGCATACATAGTGGTGAAAAGCCATTTTGCTGTGATGTATGTAATAAGTCATTCAGAGATCGGAGTACTCTGAAGAGACATCGACACATACATAGTGGCGAAAAGCCAATTGCTGTGATATATGTAATAAGTCATTCAGTGAACAAACTACTCTGAAGATACATCGACGCATACATAGTGGCGAAAAGCCATTTTGCTGTGATATATGTAACAAGTCCATCAGTGAACAGACTACTCTAAAGAGACATCAACGCATACATAGTG
>NW_019730072.1:0-463 GCF_002891405.2 Cryptotermes secundus | reverse complement strand
TGACCCGAAGCCCACTGAATCTGAAGTCATACATGCGATAATCCCCATTTCCCGATAGCAATCCGACGGATATTGCTAGGAACGAACCTAGGTACGGTAGCAAAGGCCCTTGACGTGTTGAAACGAATAGAAATCATGGAGAACCAGGAAGGATGCGACCAGTACGATTTGCCCCCTCACCAAAAACAACCTGATCCTGACCGAAGGAATCAACCCCCCCGAGGCCACTATTACCAACGGCACGACCAAAGGAACGTACGGAATGTGCAGATGAGCCCTTCCCGACGCAATGACTACTACAGCGGCTCATCTAGACATCAGAACAATAGACATCAATCAAGGAACAACTCACCCACTGGGAGTGCCGCGAGACAAACTCTAAATCCCCACGCCCCTAATTTCAACACGAACCCTGGGAGCAGAGAAGAAGGGCATTCTAGTGCAAACACGGCCCGACCGTTAA
>NW_019730071.1:0-511 GCF_002891405.2 Cryptotermes secundus | reverse complement strand
CGCTGATCTGCTGTTTCTCGCTGATTTCTCTCCGCCACTCTCAGCTTCTCGCATTCATTCCGTTGAGAACGAAGCAGATCTGAGGCTGCAGAACGCAATCGCCGTGCTCGCAACCGTGTATCCTCAATTCTGGCTGCACGTCGCTCTGCTGCTTCCTCAGCACGTATTTGAGCCATTCTTTGTCTCATTCGCTCGTTCGCTGATGCCCGTTCTTCCCCAGTTTGATATGCAATTACTCGACGCCTTGCTTCCACTCCGCGAGTACGACGACCTAAGTTTGATCTTCTGCGAGGCATTATTTGGATGAACTAAAGCAGATCGAAGAAGAAGAAACAAAGTTATATCAAAAACATATAAAATTGCAAAACATTAAAAAAGAAAGAACACGAACTGGAAAACAAAGAAAATAAAAATACTAACGAAATATTTAAATTCAAACGCAGATCATTCGACACAGCTCAATCCTACCGCCCATTGCACTGAAAAAGTAAGGAGAACTGTTAAGAAAACG
>NW_019730070.1:1135-1376 GCF_002891405.2 Cryptotermes secundus | reverse complement strand
AGAAAGCTAGAACGCAAACGTAGCAAGCTAGCAACACAAAACTGCAAAGCTAGCAACGCAAATATATCAAGCTAGCAACGCAAACTAGGAAGTTATCAACGCAAAGCTAGCAAGCTAACAACGCAAATCTAGCCATCTAGTAAGCTGGAAAGGCAAAGTTAGCAAGCTAGCAAGCTAGCAACAGAAAGCTAGGAAGTTATCAACGCAATGCTAGAAAGCTAGTAACGCAAACAAGCTAGCA
>NW_019730070.1:619-789 GCF_002891405.2 Cryptotermes secundus | reverse complement strand
GCAAAGCTAGCAAGATAGCAAAGCAAAGCTAGCAAACTAGCAACGCAAAGCTAGCAACGCAAACCTATCAAGCAAGCTAGCAACGCAAAACAAGCAAACTAGCAACACAAAGTTATCAAGCTAGCAACGGAAGGCTAGCAAGTTAGCAACGCAAAACTAGCAAGCTAGCC
>NW_019730070.1:0-180 GCF_002891405.2 Cryptotermes secundus | reverse complement strand
ATCCTAGCAAGTTATAAACGCAAAGCTAGCAAGCTAGCAACGTAATGCTAGCAATTCATAAATAGCAACCTTGCAAGCAAGAAACGCAAAGCAAATCAGCAACGCAAATCTAGGTTGCTAGCAACGCAATGCTAACAAAGATAGAAACGCAAATCTAGCAAGCTAGCAACTCAATGCTAG
>NW_019730069.1:3450-8292 GCF_002891405.2 Cryptotermes secundus | reverse complement strand
TGTGATGGTTACTTCAGTAACTTGATTTTAAAGTAGTATTTTTAAGTTGATTGATTAAGCATAAGGGCAAATAACTTGAAATTAACTTATTTATATTTATAATAAATCTAAAATTTGTGTACTTGTATTCTGTATTGTAGTTTTAATTAGAGTATGTCTCTGTTGACATAGGAACCCTTTAGGCTGTGAGCAAAGGATTCCCGAATGATTGTACTACATGTTATGACTTGTCCATGTGTTACTTTGTAACAGTTACGGATGTTAATAAAGATGATGATGATGATGATGATGATGATGACTATTGTGAATGAAGGTTTTTTTTTGTGGTTTTCTTTGGTCCTTCCACGCAGATGCTAGTATATTACCCTCAATTAGGCCATGACTACTTCCTTTCACTTTCTTTCAAGTATGTTATCCACTTGTCCTATCGTTTGAAACTAACCTGAGCTACTGAAAGTGTCATTAAATAAACCACAAACAAACGAAACTAAATAGGGTATGAGGGTCTGGACTGAATTTAAATGAGCCAGGATGTGGCCCAATGATGGGCTGTAATGAACATGGCAATGAATCTTCAGTTTCCATAAAAGGCGAATATCTTGACCAGCTTGGTCACTGTCACCTTCTCTTGGTGTGTTGTGGAGTTACTTAATGTCATTGCAGTATATGTTGTTTCTTCAGAAAAGGGTTGGACGTTCAACCCATGACCATACCGTGGATGTCGACCTCTCATTAGAGGGCCCTGCCTAGAAAGTCTCACGTCGGCAAGGCACCATTCACCTTCGAAACAGTGGTGACTTTTTCCTGTCTAGTGAGAATAAAATGAATAACCAATGGTCAGCCAATGTTACGTGAAGGTGTTACCTTTGCCAGTCTGCACCTGTGTCACTTGGAGCACATTCAGAATGATACAATATTGATCTGTGGTCATCTTTCGTTCCCTATTTCACCTAGTTCACAATTTCATATTGTAAAATGCACTCTGCAGCCAACCAATGAGATTATTTGAAGTGCATGAAGTCGCATCATGTGAAAATTTCCGCATTGGGAGTGCAAAGTGCGAAGATTTAAGCAATAAAAGTGAACAGAAACACGTTGAAGGGTTGGCTGTAAGTTGCAGTTTCTGCAGAGAAATTCACTTGCGTTTGTCAGTGTTGTGAAACAGAAGAATTAAAATAATTATTTTTTGTTTTGTAGGTAGAAAGCTGGTCATCAATTCCAGATGACCTCATGGAGTTTTTTTAAACTTCGAAGACCAGCAATTTGACATATTGGATCATGTCGAGCTTCTCTCTGCTGCAAGTGCAGTGGAAACAGGAGACGTAACTGCACCATCCAGTATTTGTACTGACTCTTCACTTTTCTATATTCTCAACACAGATGACACAATGGGTGATGATTCAAAATCACAGCATCCAAGACTTCAGTTAAGATGTAAGAATGATCAGTGTAAGTGTTACGGTTTAAGAGGTTTTGAATAAGCTGAGGATGATTCATAGTAATGTAAAGTATATGATGTTTGGTCTTACAAAGGAACCATGCATTTTTGCAGATTTTAAAACAGTCTCCTATGATGTATGTGTTGCAGCTGCTTGGTCATGCAAATAGAATGATAGTGTGGCTAGAGCAAGGATGTTGTGAAGGGCTGTAGAATTATTTTCTGAATGAGAGAGTCACGCAGTTGGGTGGATACTAATAGGCAGTACGAAGAGAGGAAGTAACTGGCAAGTTATCAGAAGTGAAATGTGGGAAGAAGGGGTAGAGATTGGAGATATCATGCACATAGATCTGTGTACAACAGAAATTATGTGGAAGGACATGACAAGAAGATTATTGTGTTTAACCCTTTGATTTACATAGTACTAGGAAACTGAATTGTATTCTCTTTGTTTCAGCATTCCACTGAGGCCATTGTGCTGTCATGAATGTGGCCCAGTGTGGACTGAAGATGCTTATGCTGTGAGACATTCTAACCACCCAGAAGTGTTCCTGCAGAGCTCACCAGCAGGGGTGACACGCTGCCACCAACATCATGCCCTGCCAATGCACTCAGTCACGTCTTCCCCACGGTACTCATCGGCAGTGAATCCTGCCCGCATCCGCATTGCCTCGGACCTGCATGCTGGCCCACGGTTTGCACCTACTTGGTAGGTAAGTTGGAAAACTGCCATGTTCAAAGCACAACGTAATGTATGAGAAGGGAATAATTTTAATTCTTCAGTGTTGTAGCATGCCAGTGGCTTTTGTCATGTCGCTGAAGTCTGTATGTGGCTCGCACAGTGCAGTGCTAAGTTTCAGCCTATTTTGAACTGTTGTTTTTCATGTAAAGTAATTCTTTTAGTCTGAAATTAAAGAGGAAATTTCAGGCTATCATTTCGTATTTTCGTTGTCCCACTTTGAACTTCCTGCGGCTATTGTGATACATTTGAATTCTTTGAAAAATTTTTCTACTTCAACACTTTGTGTGGTTGTTACCATACAAATCTATTCTTGCCTTGAGGAATTTTTATGAACTAAATATGTTAGATCGAGACTGTGTGCTGTACTCGATGCTGATCGAATGAAAAGTCGATTCTTTTTATGCATGTTGTGACCAGTGCTGCTTCAAGATTTGAATTTGGAAGCATGAGAAAACGTGGACAGTCTGTGACTTTGAGACATGATGTTGACTCTAAGAAATATGTTATGACTGCTATGTATGCGAACCATAAACAGTTCGCTATATGAATGGTACTACTGTAATTCCCCTTTGTTCTTTAAATACACACCATGCAGTCTGGTTTTAGCTGCCAAAGCCAATCACGAGCAGTGAAGTGGCCAGCTATGTTGTGTTACGACCAGTGGAGGATATATTTACTTCGAACTGAATCAGGACAAAGTTTTATCGGAGTCACAATTTGACACTGAAAATGGATGTTTGTACTTTTCTCGATTCTGTGGTAAGTGACAGAATCGAGGAAAGCACAAACGTCCATTGGGAGAATTTTCAAAAATATAAGGGGCAAAAAGAAAATTTCTGAATAGGATGATATGTAGGAATAACACAAGGGAAAGAATAGATGAATTTTGAATTGTTTCATTTTTGGTCCGTTACACTATCACTCATAAAGTCAATAGAAAGTCCGTCGAGTGTAACCATGTTTTTTAGGTCACTTCTGTATCACATTTGCCTTACATGTTTCGGTTTTAGTAAAACCATCATCAGAGGCACATGGTACTAACAAGAAAACACTGGCGTTGTTTAACTGTACACAGTATATATGCTGCGTGGGCGCTGCTACAAATGTCGATGTGTAAAAGCACAACACTTGCTAGGAATATTGAATGCATGTTCAACTCTCGCATTCCATCCGAAATTGCCCTCAAGTTAAAACGTCACTATTAAAATATTTAAAAATATTTAAAAGTTTAAAACATTTGAAGTAAAATGTAAAATGCTGGCTACTTCTTGTTAATTCTTCCTGATGTTGGGAGATGTCGGCTTGAGGTGTACACAACACACAACGCATAGGAATCATCCAACCACAAGCCTATACAACCTCAAGAATTAACAAGAAGTAGCCAGCATTTTACATTTTACTTCAAATGTTTTAAACTTTTAAATATTTTTAAATATTTTAATAGTGACGTTTTAACTTGAGGGCAATTTCGGATGGAATGCGAGAGTTGAACATGCATTCAATATTCCTAGCAAGTGTTGTGCTTTTACACATCGACATTTGTAGCAGCGCCCACGCAGCATATATACTGTGTACAGTTAAACAATGCCAGTGTTTTCTTGTTAGTACCATGTGCCTCTGATGATGGTTTTACTAAAACCGAAACATGTAAGGCAAATGTGATAAAGAAGTGACCTAAAAAACATGGTTACACTCGACGGACTTTCTATTGACTTTATGAATAGATGAATTGTTAATCAGAATTCAGTTAATTGAGGGAGACTCTGTGAAATATGCTAATGCTGTAGAATACAAAGGGCCGGGTTGACAGTCTTCAGAAAAACAGTGCCTTTCTAAGAGAAAGAAATTTTATAAGCAAGACTCCACCAACTGTGAAGATATCAAGACAACAGAAACATCAAGTTGTGTGTCAAAAACTATGCGATGTGGGACTCTGTGTGGGATATTTTCATTACTAACAGAACCACACATATCCTATGTGAATGTGAGGCCTTAGCTTGTTTAAGATTACGTCACTTGGGTCAATAGTTTATGGAACCAAGTGACTATTTTGGCGCCCCCATGTACAAAATCCTGCGCTTCATTCAAAGCACGGGATTACTGAGGGATAATCAAAAGGGGAAGCACAATAGACCACTGTAGGTCGTGGTGCAAGGGCCGAGAAGGCCTACCCCTCATTCATTCATTCATTCATTCAACACAACTAGCTGAATTTCTAAGATGATAAAGATACCATGATACTATTATTTTCCTACTCTTTATAGGCTTGCTGTGCCAAAAAATAAATTTAAAGGAGTGTGGATCAATACACCAATTCTATATACATTTCTGATCATGATATGAAAATTAGAAACACAAAAAAAAAAAACACTTTTCCCCAGTTTATTATGCTTTAAGATAAATGTTGCTTTTACCGTTTAAAATGTTTAAATATCCTCCATCCCAAGGAGTAAGTAGGAATTAAATGTCCTGCGTCGTTCAAGAGTTAAGGTTTTCCTGTTGTCATTGCCAGACCAAGATGAAAACCAATAATCAAAAAGGAATTGCAGAATTAAGATTGAAGTCTTCTGGAATGTGCCTCAACACAGTTTACTACACAGGCACTGTCTTTTGAGAAGAATCTGCATGGAAGATGGAGGCAGCAAGTTACTCTGGTCGCTAC
>NW_019730069.1:0-3445 GCF_002891405.2 Cryptotermes secundus | reverse complement strand
CCAGGAGTGGATACAAGTCGTCATAATATCCAGGATGAACGGTCATTTCAGGTTTATTGTATTGGTTTTTTATTCTTTCAGTCTTCCATCTCTGTCTCTGTTTTTTATGTAACTAATAATAAAGTTACTCTATATTTTGTTTGTATGTACTCTATTATACATTACATACATACAGATTAGAAGTTATATATAAAAGTATGTACTTAGTGGCAATTTGAGTAAGATGTAAGATGCAGCTCTACTGTAAACATTAAAAGAGGAAAGCCGTTAAACTGAAGAACACTTTATAATACTGCACATTTCAGTAACCAGAAAGGTGCTGAGTTGGTAATAAAGCCCACAACTTCAGCCCTCACAATGTGATAACTTGCTCTGTGGTCAGGGCTGTCCCGCACAGAAGCTTGACCAAAATTACAAAATATTTTTGAGATAATATATACATCCATACACCCTGCCTGTGGAGTGGGCATAATGAGGAGTAAGGGGAGTATGGCCTGAAGTAGCAGGACAGTGGTTGCAGTTGCATTGTGGGATGGGGGAAATGTGTTTCACCGTGAGTAAGATCTTGTTATGATGCATACACTCCCTGCATTCCTTACCACAGTGAACCTGCCAGAATCCACTGCATGCTCCATTGAGGGCAGGCAGGAATAAAGGCACAGACAGTATCTTGTACACATTCTTTGGTTTGCATCAGAGGTCAGGAAATAGTTGGCTACTGGCTGCAAGGATTGGGTTTGTTTCTGGCAGGTGCACTTGAATATTTTTCTTTATCACTATGTCCAGGATAACTGTGGTGTCACCAAACTGAATCTGTGAATCTTCATGGTGTGCTCAAATAGAAGAATTCTTTCATCTAATTGTATTATTTCATATCATGTGGAAATTCATACTGATTTCACTGGATTTACTGGGACACATTCGATGTACCCAATCTTCATAGACGGGGCGAGTTTGATAAACTGTCTCTAAATTATTCATGCAGGTCCATTTGTGTGTGAATGAAAATCCTGTAATGACAAAGTCTGAGTTGAGGTTCTGACATCAGTGACTGTGGGCGCTTTTGACTTTCTGGGATCTGATACCATGTTGTGATGTAGATTGTTACAGGTGTTTTGGTGTTCCTGCTGTCTCCATTGTCAGATTAGAAGAGTGCAGGAAGTGTGAAAAAAATGGTACAGGCATAAGGAGAGGGAGGATCACTTTTCTTTACATTGTTTGGATCAGTGGGAGCCTTAGTCTTGGCCAGTTTCTTTGTATATATGTACCGTTTGTTTGCACACATGGCCTGCTCTTCTATCTGGACTGTGGAGGAAGCAGGTCTCCCCAAAATGGTGATGATATGCAAGACTGCACAGTGTTATGTCCCAGAAGAAAGTAATCTTTCCTCATAAATCATTCATATTTTCATATAAATTTAAACAAAATAAATTGTTTAGCCTATTTCTAATGTGTCTTTCTGTTATGTATTTCACAATGTTTCCACAAGAGGACACAGATCTACAGTAACTGGGATGACATAACTGGTCATAATATGTAAATTATAACAGAGCTAGCTCAGTAATTATCTGTAATTATTTGTAATATATTTGCAATTTATATATATTCACTTGTCCAATCTAAAATTATTATGGCTCATATTTTATTTAATCTTACTAATGTGATGTACAAATTTAGAAAAAATTGTAATAATCCAGATCCGTTTGTCATTAATTGATAATCATAACAAAGATGGCTTCTGATGGTACAATTTTAAACATGTATTGAAGGGGCTGTTACACCTCTATAGCTTGTATGAACATTTAACATAGAACTGGTTATAAATGTGTGACGCTGGCAGACACCTAATTGGTAATTTAAGTAATTATATGAAATTGTGACTATGTTTTTATAGTAAGTTATTTAATTTATGATTTAATTGAATTTTATTTATTATTATTATTATTATATGCGATTTTATGATGTATAAGTTTGCCTATCTGCAACCTGCAAAATTGATGTTGACCTATTGTTCGAAATAATGGACTCATACAATTTTGTGTATGTATTTTGAAGATTATTTTGATATGTATTTTAAGGACCACTTCCACATCCTGGTTATATACTGTATGGATCTATGGAAAATAAATATAATGAATGAATGACTGAATGAATGAATGAGTTCTGGGGAAATCCTTTGGTCATATGCTGCATGCTGTTATTTTGCAGTGTGAAAGAATTGGTATGGATGCCAGTAAATATGAATATATGCTTAACTTCCAGGCTTGAGGTACTCAGTTGGACCAAATGTCTTCAGGCAACACGCATATTAATGCTTATCAGTGGAATGCAGATCTTTTTGCACCTGATCAGTCTCCATTTCCAGAGACCCCTGGCCAGTTTTGGTAAGTGATTAAGAGAAATTTTCATAACAATTCGTACTTATTTTTGTGTGCTTTATTTAATGACACTGCCATAGCTCAGATTATATCGCAGTGAAAGAGAAGATGATTAGTGAATAATGAATTGGAAAGGATGTGGAAGGAAATGGTTTTAATATACTTTGAGACACTATCTTTGCTCTCAGGTTTGAAGAAAACAATTTATCCCTCGGGTTCAGATTTGGATGTGTCATTCTTGAATGCAAAGGAGTGTTGACCATGTGACGAGAAAGTCTGTTAGAATTTCTTCAGCAACTGAAAATAACTGCCATTGTCCTATGATCCCTGCAGTGCAAGATTATGTAACACATGCAGGTCCCACATTTTTTGGATCAGATCAAGTAAGAAATGTCTTGATTCACACTGCTCTCAGTCTCAGACTTTGTGGAATTTGAAAGAACTCCTTTGCATTATGAATACATAATTGCATGCATACTGCCTGATCTGTTAGAACCAAATGGTATGAGAATAAACCTAAGAAATTGTTGACTATGACTTGAGACTGTACAGAGTCCTGGCGGAGATTCAAACTGAGCACCTCCCAGCAAAAAGTAGAATATTGCCACTATGCCATCCCATCTGGAAAGAATACAAGTTTCTAGTGATGAACATACACTCAGTTTCATTTGCCATTGTTTGCAGGGAAATGTATGGAGCACATTACCTGCGGATAGGTCAAGAAATTGAGTCCTATGAAGCCTCCTCCATTCCTGCAGAATTGCCTGCGGCTGAGGAAAGACCACCAGGGGTATTGACGGAAGCAGGAATTGAGCGGCTGCCATCCTACAAGCAAGTCGTCATAACATCTTGCATGTATTTTCAGTTGATGTAATAGTAAGAACCATGCAGGATTCTTCGCATAGGTCAGATTAATATTTTCGTAGGAGAAACTGTTAATTGTTCATTATTTTGGGGTCAGCTACTGTTTTCACCTTTCCTGTGTCTGTATACTTAGGAGTAATGTAATGTAATGTAATGTATGCTGTGTGAGTTGCAGTGAGTTTGTGGGAACAGCCTTCCAGTGG